>NC_143552.1:74650769-74806346 GCF_054136105.1 Typopeltis vanoorti | reverse complement strand
GAGTGAATCGTAGGAACAGTGACATGAATAAGACCTGTAAGATGGAGCAAGGTCATGAAAATAGTTATGGAGGCCAATCAAGTAGGCCAAAATGATGTATTTACCAATAAACGGATGTCAGTGGTTCCCACTGACATCCGTTTATTGGTAAATACGTCATTTTGGCAACGCGTTTTGGTAAATACGTCATTTGCAACACGTGCGCGGTTGCTTCTTTATTCGAACCCAGTGTCGTTTTTGCGCATCGACATACAAGTGAGCGTTAATGTTCTAAAATTCATCAACATACATATTAGGTAATATTAAAATTACGTAATAGTAAAATAGAGGAGGTCGATGAAAAGTCAAGAAACTCTTGAAGGGGTCGACGGTCAAAGAAGTTTGGCGACCCCTGGTCTAGATGAACATTGGAGTGCCAGTTATTCGTCTTTGTTTCATATACGTAATAATCTATAAAGAATGTTCTAAATAATTGGAAAAAGACAGGTGCATCACCTGATATTATCGATAGCACGTTGTTACTACTTTATATATTCGTTGTTTCTTCGCTAATGCATCAGGTGTTACACACGTTAAATTGCTTTGATTTCCATAGTAGGAGAGTGATGAATGCGATATCCGTTTACTAGTTACCCTCACACGTGCCTTAATAGCTAATTGCTTCATTTACACCAACCCTTGATCTTGATGAATTAGGAAAAAAACAAAGATATTCGATCCCATCTTGGTCATACTGTATTACCACCTGCTGAAATAATAGCGGTAGCACTGGCATAAAGACCGCTTATACGAAACGCATAATTAGTGTACACACACAACTTGGTTGAATGTAGGTTTTGACCAAGAGGATTCTCGTTAGGTTATAATCTCAGATTTCAGCTGATGAATAAACATGGCAGAGATTTGAAGCCAATTAATCTTTTTTTCTTTCATAAAAGTAGGAGCTAATTAGGTGCAAGGACATCACCAGCCTTCTTTTTTTTATTGAAGCCAGTTATAGAGTAAACTGAAAAGGTAAAAAAGGGAAGAAGCCCATAGAAGTTAAGATAGATGAAATCAAATGAAAGAATATTAAAGTGGCGATAAAGTAATTATAAAAAAGAGTAAATGAGATTATTGGTAGGGGTAGTAGTATGTCTATTAAGTAGTATGCTGCGTATCACTTGTGGAATTTTCAATGAATAGTTAAAATAATTAATTGGCGGACTGGTTGCTTTCCAACTTGTAAATATGTTTTATTTTGAATGTTTCCGAACTATATAGGATCGAGTAAGAATTATGTTCTCTTCTTAGGCCTACTGAAGCTTCGACATATCTTCAGATTAACCACCGACAGTCACAAGTTAGAAGTGAAGGTAGTGAAAAGAATAAGCAATGCTTCAGATGCAAACGACTTTCTTCATAACCTGGAAAGTAGCAACAGAGAAGCCTTGAAGTACGTGGTCCTGGACTGTAGTGCGGAGGTGGCAAGAGCGATCATCGTCAATCACGTGAGGGATATCTATATGGGACGTAGGAACTATCACTTCCTCCTCACTAGTTTGGTGAGTAATTGATTTTCAGACGTAACATTTCATAGTGAAAAAACTATGAAGGATATTATTCGATAAGTGTCATAGTAGTTCACAAATTTAATTTTGGAATAATCTTAAAGTCTATAATCGGATATCTGTTTAAGCTGCTTAAAGATAAAATTTAATTTATTTTCAAAGTTTGGAATATGGATTGTAGAGGACAGTCGAAACCAGCGGATGTGCTAGCTACTCGGTTGACACAGTAGTTAGGGTACCCGCTTTCCCATCAACAGGTTGTGTGTTCGAATCCCACCGTAGGCGTGGATGTTTGTGATTGTCTTTAGGTGGGAGATGAATTTCATCGCCTAGCATGATAACCTGCCTCCGCTTACTGGAGACAGGAAGTGGCTTGAAAAAAAATCTATGTTTTCGATCAAGAATCAAGGTTTCTGTAAAAATAAATAAACACGAAAAAATATAAAATTAATGGAAAACAGGATCTTATTTCAATCGCGGTATTAATATTATTATTATTAGTATTACATGATATTTCCAGGAAGTTCAAAGACTCATTGAGGGAGGGCATCGACTCCACAACTCTCCATCTCCACCATTCGAACCAACTAAACGAACCGCTCTACTTTCATAAACTACACCAACGCCATCCACCGCCGACCACTACTATTTTCATGATAATCACAAACATCCATGCCAACGGCGGGATTCGAACCCACAGCCTTTTGGCTGGAGAGCGGATACAATAACCACTCTGTCAACCAAGCCGGCCAATATACTATAGATTTATCACCTTTGGTGGTTAAAATCCATGTTTTCGATCGGGAGTCAAGGTTTCTGTAAAAATAAATAAAACACGGAAAAATATAAAATTAATGAAAAACAAGGTCTTATTTTAATCACGGTAATAATATACTCTTGTATTTATCACCTTTTGTGGGTGAAAGTGTCATAAAAATTAATTCTCTATGAGACAACAATTAAACTTTTTTTTTCTCTACCACTGATACTCTTCCTGTTCGTTTATCATCAACCTTAGAATTTAATTTCTACTCTTTGACACCTGATTCCTCCCAATGAATAAAGAAACAGAAATCAAAAATTAGCAAGATATTTTTTCCCTGTTGTAAGGTATTCTCTACTAGAAGAAAATATTTGTTGCACCGTCATTTCTATATTTGTCTCAAAGCCCGATTTTTTTTATTCTGCATATTCCAATTTTAATTATAGTTTACATTAAAAACGGTCTGCTATTACAATCCTGTAGGTTTTTGAAAGAAAACAGAACTGTGATTCTAATATCAATTCAGATGTATCATCTTTTTTTTTTTAAGGAACTCATTTGTCCACAAACTCTCGGGACTCATGTATTTTCATAAGCTCGTTCAGGCGTGCAATAACAACACGGTGATTTGATTATTATCCGTTCTGCGAGGTTTTTTTTAATGACTTTCGACATCCTTAAAAGAAATGTTTTTTTTTTTTTCCTTGTAATCTGATCGGCATAAAAATATTAGTTTTTATGCGATGAACGTTCGGAGGGTTGATGCTTTAACTAGCCAGAAATATCCGTTTTGTTTGAAAGTTTCTAATTAAAAAAAAAATGAATAATTTTTAGAAATATGTTTATAAAGATTCCAAATTAACATAACAGAAGATCAGACTGGTGAAAGGCTTTGATTTATTCATGAATTTTAATCATAAAGAAGAAACTTGCCTTTTTTGTTTCTTTTTTTTTTACTTTTATATTATATAATGTTACAAAATAAGTGGCAAAAAATCCAGATTTTTTTTCTTGTAATCCGGACATCGAAAGAACCGAATGATGGCTGTAGATCTTATTAATACAACTACTTCATTCTAGCTAATCCTATACTTATAGTTGTGATGTAGAGTTTAGAAGATATTTTCTATTAAAAATAGTAATCTTATGTGCATGCGATAAATATTAATTTGCAAGGATTTCTCTGCATTCAGACAGAGCTTTTGCATACACGTTAATTGTTAAATATAATAATATTAAAGATGTAAGATAAACAACAGTAAATTTAGGTTCATTGTTCAAGTTAATAGTCCATTATATAATCAAAAAAATTTTTCCTCCTTTTTTGTGGGGAGGGGAGGGGATTGTGTTGTTACTAGCTGGAAAAATGGATTGTGATACTGTTGCTCCCTTTCGTTTTAGTGTTGGTGGAAGAGATCAAGGGTGTTATTCTCCGTGTGATGATGCTCATAGTGGAAAGCAGCTTCTCTCTCTCTCTCTCTCTCTCTCTCTCTCTCGAATTGTAGAAAGTTGTATATCTTTACTTTCACAGTGATGAAGAGATGGTTGCAGATTGAATTTTCTCGACTGTGCATGTACAACCCTGGGATATTCTTCTTCTTCTGAATGCAAACATCCCCCTGGTTAGAGCTGTAGTTCCTGAGACAAGTTGTTCAATTTGCTATTAAGAGAACAGTTTAGGTAGATATGCCGGACTGTTCCGATTCGCTCGTAGAAGAAACAGTTTTCTGATAAATCCATACTAAATTTGTATAGTTTGGTAGGGATATGAAGGGCGTTATGCCACATTCCTCCGTGCATGTCAGCGTCGGGTTTAGTGGCTCTACTCCGGTAGGGTAGTTATACCAATTAACAGGTATTCCATAAATGATGAAGGGTTCCCTGGTGAAGCTATTTGCTGTTCGTTGGATTAGGATTGCATATACTCGTGCTCATACAGGACGAGATGCGTACCACTCGTACCACTGTAGAATTACAGGTTTGCAAGTACAGGCATCAAGTTTTCTGCTGTTGGTTATCAAAAATAGGCTTCAGATGATGTGATTTCTGGCATAGCCTTCTGAATCGCAGATTTGAGAGTGTCCATCTGATAATATTGGTTCCTGTATTCGAGTGTTAATAAGGATCGGGGAAAACCATGCAAGTTTTATGGATACGATATCTCAAGCCATGTCAACTCCAAGAGAAAAGATCTGATTGTTTGTGGCAGGACTTATGCTAAACAGGCAATACTTTCACTCTGTGTCGTATGTATTAGGATTTTCACCTTTGATGGGTGATGAGACTCATCGGGACATACGCTGCTGTCATTCCTAGGAAAGTAGAAATGGAACCCAACGGTGGAAGAAAAACAGACTATTTCTTCTGTTGTTGTTTATATAACTTTTCGTGACACTGATTATTGAAGAACTGGATATGAAAAGTTGTTACCCTGTATTCAACTGATACTGCGAAAAGTCTTCTTCCTGGCGGACTACAATAGCGAGCGACATCATCAGCACAGGCCATCAAGGCGAGTGCTTGGCAAGAAAGGATCCACGGGTGAGTTTCACTGAGTAGACTGTTTAATCTGTGCAGAAGTTGACGGCTTTTATTCCTCTCTTGTATGTCGCAGGTGCCGTGAGTCTGTTATTAATTTTTAGACAAAAGTCAGCATCAGAATACAGCATCTTGATTACCCGAATGATGTTGGGGCCGAAGGCTTTCAAGAATTTGAACAGGGAGAAATGCTCAATGCGTTCAGAGATTCTTTCTTGGTCTAATGTCACTAGGCTCACGCACCCATTGTTTATGTTGGCAAGACTTAGACAATCATCAGAGCAAGATTTTGCTCTGATGATTGTCTATTATCTTCTCTAGGGGCAGTTTCGTCCTGTTGGTGATGACTTTGGATGTTATTTTGCAATCAGTGTTGACTATGAAGATGATTAGCCAGTTTTCATATTTGGTGAGATCATCATTTTTGGGACGAATTCGATGACAATGTTGTTATTCCTATTGAGTAGCCAGCGTATGCCCTTGTACATATTCTAGAGGAGAGGCCCGAGCTGTTCCCAGAAAGCTTGGTAGAACTTACAGATAAGACCATTTATTTCTATGACCTCTTTATTGGCAAGGCATTGCATGATTTCTTTAGGTAAGTAGCGTAACTAGTAACTGTTTTTATTGCACAAAAGTTGAGAGTTGTTTCGCTTCTGCAAGAATTTTGCAAGTGGCTTCAAGGAATGTTTTTCATCTTTGTACACTTTGGTAGTAATTCAAGGTGTGCAGGAGGATTTCATGGATTGGCCTTTAAGATTCTTCCACCGTATGTTATTTTGGCACAAAGGTTAGTAAATGTCTATTGATGGTTTTCTAATGACAAAATGGTAGGTGGATGTGTAAAGCTTGTGTGCTTGCAGCGAGAACTTATAAGAGCACCTTTAGCACTATCTTTCAAATAAGACATCCATTTCTAGTAATTGCCTATGTTGGTGCTTTATATTCTTCTTCTTCTTCTCTTCACATATTAGGCCTAGTGGCCTATTACGGGGCTATCCTTAGCCCTTCAAAGCCGTATCCGTCCCGAGGATAAGGTGGCTGTTCACGGGGCCGGTTTGCATGCTTGCGGGAGGAAAAACCCCAGATAAACTGGAGGAAAAACCCTTCTGTCCACATCCAAGACCGGCAAACTTGGCTATGTCTGAGAAAGATCCTTAAGCTCCTCACGTCGGTGACGGGAATCGAACCCAGGACACTCCTTTCCTCTCCGGCCATGAATACACTTCTCCATATGGTTGAAAATCGCAGTCATTCGGCTAACCGAGCGGATGTTGTTGCTTTATTTGATGTAATATTTCCCCCTCTGCTCCAATTCAGCGATGACTCTACTTCTGTGTAAATATATGAAGTTGGGTCTTGACCATCAATGATTGCTTGTGATGTGACATGGTCACATATAAGTGAGTTGATGTAGTTCCTTCAGCTAATTAAGTAATTTGTATCCTGTAGCAGGCTATTTTTAAATATCCAGTGTGATCCGCCCCTGTACCTACTGTGCTGGCCTGATACTATCTCTTTCATCACCTCTGAGAGTAGGGGTAATTCCTTCTCCCCACTTTTTTTTGAAGTGAGGATAATGCTGCTACTAGGTGAAAAGTGTTGTAATGAAACAAAATACTGATTCTGTAAGAGTGATGATGATCTCATAAAAGAATGACCCTAAAATCTGCTGTGAATCCACACCAAACGGTAATTTTTGGTAAATGTAATGGGAGTTGCTGGAGCGCGTGAGGTGATTCAGAAGTCCACATTCGACAATTTTGAGTGTTTACAGCCCCATTCAGATAAAAATTGGCCTCATCTCCTCAGAATTAGAAGTCGACCAAGCATTTTCAACTTCCAGTTTGACCAGAAACATCAAAGCAGATGTCAGTCGCTTATCATAATCATCGTGTAGCAGCTGCTGCACGGCTGATATTGCATGGATAAAATGTAATAATTTTGCGCAAGACTTTCCATACCGTGGAATAAAGCAATTGTCGCACTATTTCACGGGCGGCGGTATCATCCGGAATATTTTGGTGTGATCTGTCGACAATCGCGGTGGCAACTTCTTCTGGTGGTAGCAGTGGTTTCTGGTTAGTAAGGTTAGGGACTGGTTCAATCGGGTTAGATTAGGTAACCTAACCTAACCAGGTCGAACTTCTAAAGATTCTTAAACTTCAGCTAAGCGCGGTAGCTGAGAGAGGACCTTTACACCAGTACTGGTAGGTTCTAAACTCACGAAGAGGGCTGATGAAATTGCATTTGTTAAGGTAAAATAACTTTATAAGTAACGCAGGATAAGTAAACTTGCTGAAGACGACTATCAATAGGAATGCGTTTGTGAAATATTTTCGTTTATAGCTTTTATAATACCAGAAAAACAGGTATTGAACTGCGTTTTATGCAAAGTCGCCATATTACCCATATCGGCGACTTTTCGAACTTTTTTTTTTTTTTTTTCGGGGAATCCTTCTTCTCATGACTTGATTGGTCTTCTTACCAAATTCGGTAACATTTATATATATATATATATATATATATTTTTTCACTTGGCATTCTTGATGCTCCTAAATTGTTTTAGGATTTGCACATGTCTGCTCTGATATTCCATGTCAATCACAAAAACTCTGATATGACTTTTTATTTCCTTGGCAGTAAATAATTTTTTGTTATTCTGCCATATTAAATGTGCTTCTGTCCATCTACCTTTCCGAACTCTTACTTTTAGAAATCTCTTTTTGCTCCGAATAATTTTTCCAGTAGAAGTATTTGATTTGTGGTCCAATGCTGAAAAATGCCTGTATCGACATAGTGTAGGTCAAGTTGGGTCTTCCTTATTAATTTTATGCTGTTTTAATTTCCTGCTATTAAGACTTTGTCTCACAGGATTGAACAGGTCATAATGGAAAAGGAAAACTTTAACTCTCCTCCATTCATTAAGTCCTTTTGCAGCAATTAAAATAATATAGCCGACAAGTTTATAAAACAAAATAACGATGTTTCTAATGACCTTGCTGAATTCTTCTGTTCATGGATTTTTTTTTTTTTTTGGTTGGTTTTCGTTCGAATTATTTTATTAAATAACATTTTTTTAGCTTTCGAATTTTCACACCACTTCTGCATAGATAAAACTCCACTTCTGGTAGAATATCCACTATTAAATCCTATGTCTTTCGATTTTCTCCTCAGCAAAATCTCACAACATTACTGATAATAAAATGCTAAGTTTAGCTTTAAGGGAAGTTTTTTTGTATCTTTGAATAAAAGCAATTCTCTACAGGTGTTCTTTTATTAATTATAATTATTCTGTATTCACTGACTTGCAGTGTACTAATGCATTTCGTTCTTGATATCATAAACAAATGATGACGAGTATAATAAATATCTGTAAATGGGATATGAATTATCTACTTGGATATATTTTGTTGACAATAAATATCGGGAACGCCTTTGTCATCACGAAAGCTAAGCTCTCTTTTGATTTTTTATGTCACTTTTATGTGAACTACTATATCTTTCAAATACCAATAAGAGTATCGTGAAATGTTTTCATCTCCATTTCAGCAAGTAGGATTTGGTTAAAATCTGTTATAATTTCCAGTACATACTTGGATCCATAGTGTTGCTTGGGTTGATAGCTTGTCTTCTTAATTCCCTTCATAATCTATTGCAGACCGCATTATTGTGCTTCATCCAGTTGCTATACGTATTTTCACCAGCACTTCTCCTTCTTTACATCAAAATCAATCAGTCGCTTTCTTGTTATTCTCCCAGAACCTGTGGATCCATCAATTAACATTAACCGTTCATATGCATCAATCCAACAAAATATCTCTCTTTGCTTTTCATTATTAAATGAACAATCGATAAATTGATGCCTTCTTCTCCTTCTGATATCACCCTCTTCTTGGTAGTATATGTACATTTCTCAATCTTCAGTGATTGTTATTAGCAATCAAAACATTATTTAGAGGTTATAAAATGTTTTTGGTTGTAATCTTTGTAAATACTTTAATAGAACATATTCTTCTTTATCGGTTTCTGTGTTTATCTAAATTAATCATAAAGAAAGACGTTAAAAGTATAAAACATTTCGTATTTTATAAAATATTTATTTTAATATCTGATGTAAGTTAATTACTATTTTCTATTTTCGCTGGATTGTAAATATTTTATTTTTCAGAGGAGCTGTAAATGTTAACGTTCATTTCTACTTCAATTAGTGATTCACAAATATGTCAGACTTAATATGTTCAAACGAAACACGAGGCATTTAGCTTGTTATCAGCTTCATTGGAAATTTGTTTATGAAAATATTAGCAGTTATCTCATGCCCGTTTCACAGGAAGGATACTTTTTATTAATATTTTAATTCTGTAGTTAGAGTGGATCGGTTCGCATCTCAGTAACAATCTGCTGCTCATTCTACATAGAATGGATGACGCACCTTATTTCTACAATAATTAAAATTTTGTGATTTATTTATCAGTTATTCAACAAAGTGCAGAAAACTAATCAAAGTTTGCAACGAAAGTATTAAAATAATACATCTTAGTTATTTGTTATCGCGTCTGAAAGACGGAATAACATATTTCGAATATTAAATGAATTCATAAGATCCTATCTATTAAAAAAATGATTGAAACATTCCTAATGTATTCCCTGTTTAAACATTTTTATTATCTCAAATTACTAAAGCAGTGGATTATTTCATTTATTTGTTTCTACCAGGTAATGGACGAACTATGGAATACTCAAGTGTTAGAGTTTGGTGCTATCAACGTTACTGGGTTCAGAATCCTACAACCGACCAGCCCAGACTTCCGACAGTTTCATAATGTGTGGGCACAGCTTGATCATACACGATGGCCTGGAGCGGGCACGAAATATGTATCGGTGAGTACAAACTCTTTTATTCCTAAGCTCTCTACTTTCATATGATATCTAGTGAGGTACGAAAATACATAAATGTACTGTACCTACCTCATGGATTTAAGTTAAAGTTCATGATGTGTTCTTGACATGATAGTTGGGAACTATCATGTCAAGCTGGACGAAAAGGAAGAAGAGTGATTCGGAAAACATGCTTGTTCCATATTTGGACTGACTTATATTAGAGAATAAGAAGAATGTGCAGTAATTTCTGTTTAATTTCTTTCTTCAAAAGGCTGTTGCTGTTGTATAAAAATGAAAGCGCACTCTAATATTTTGAACCTACCTGTAACAAAAACTCGCTGAAAATGAGTTGGCTGTCGACATACATAAGCATCGGTAAGATGAAGATGCCACAAACTTGTTTGAAAATTATGTGATTTAAACTTTCGGACTTGTTCAAATGCGAGGTTCCTCGATTAAAACAAATACACACCTTATAACACCGTACGACGTTACTCGTAAAAATGCACCTATTTGTTGGTTGCCATGTTTTTAACACCGGAAGAATCACGTGACTTAGAGTATACTGTGATTTATTTCTTGTGCGAATATCTCGAATGCTTTTGAGATATTTCGATGATGAAATACTTAGGACGAGCTATTGATATTGTTTCTTAAAGAAACAAATTCACGGAGAAGATGTAAGCATTCTAGTTAAAGTTGTCAACGCTAATTGGAATCGACTATAAAAAAATTAAATAATCTACAGTAGAATGAATTTGCAACGATAATTCCAATCAAGGATCCAAACATCGGGATTGAAACTGGGTATCCCTATTCGATTTCTGATTATTCTAATTTTTCCTACATACGGTACCGATGTGCTATCAATCTTGCGACTAACTTTCCTTTCTTTGGTAAATCAATTATTAAAAACGCCGTAATAATAGTGAATGACAAATCTATTCCATATATATAGCCTAATAACCCACAGTGGTGACTTGTTAGAATAAAACTGGATTAGAATTGTCAAAAAATCTGATTTTTTTTTTTTTTGATAATCATGTATATTCGCACATACAGTGTAAAATGATCAACATGAATGCGTGTGCATGGCTGGAAAAAAGAATTGAGGTGGGCCTGTTCATTTGGTCCTTTCCCTAGTAATATCAAAACGTCAAAATGCCAGGGAAAACCTGTCACGTCATTGATCCACTATATTTTGTGACCTATCAGATTGAGTCCATGACTTCGTATGTTTGGTCACTGTACCAGTTTCCTTTGGTACACACAAATAAGAAAGAAACCAGGATTTTTCACTCCATATGACTTTATCGAGTCCTCTGGCACTTCTTGCACTTGTTTCAATGCTGCTTATAATTGGATGGGGGATGCATTTCTAATTGTTCTATTGATATACTTCATTAGCGACAATGGCAGTTCTCTTCAAACTGCAAACAAACTTCTGTTCTTCTTCTTTTATTCCACCTACCGCTGTTCTTTGGAATAGCTTTCTAGCTCTGTCTTCTCCATAGAAACATGACAACAGATTTATTTTCTGCATGGAATGAAACTTCATCAGCAAACTTTATGTCATCGGAAACTTTATATACATCAGCAAATCTTTAGATTGCTGATGTATATAAATTAAAGATGACAGATTCCATGTAATCAAGTTTACATACTGTAATGTGAAATTTAAAAAAAAATGCTTACTTCTTAGTATTCACATTTTCAATAACTCACCCTAGTTTTCTTGCAAGTGCACATGGTTACGCTTCCTATCTAGTTAAATATCTAGTTAAATGAACGAGTCCAGAAATAGTAAAATGTAAACTACTTATGCATTAATTGAGCATTGAAGAAATTGCAGCAAAATTTTGAGCATGACGGCAATAAACATACATGGTAACAAGATGTTCTTTTGGTTGGAATGACCGGGATCGAAAGCCTTTATAAGATCTTTTCAAATGTAGCTGAGTTAGTCTCATAAGGAGGTCGCATGGTTTGTCTCTTTTAAACTCACCTTTTCATCTTGCATGACTGCAAACTGCAAGAGAAAATACGCAATGAGCAGGCGCATCATACTGTTTATAAGCTTAACCATCCCTGTCACGGCATGAATTAAGTTTCCGTGAAGTCTTGGTGATGACGAGTCATCTTGTTAAAGGTAAAATGAACACTGTAGAACAAGCAAGCAATCATGTGATCAACTTGGAAATATATTTGCACAAGTTTCTAAAATATTTCCGATGAAACAGACTTACAGTGAATTCAATAGAACATATTTCAAGAACACACAAAAATATAGCAATTGCTTCAGTGGTGACAATAAGTTTTCGTACTTCGCACTTTTCAGTTTTCACACTTTTGTAACATTGGAAATAGATTCTGCGAATCCCTAGCAGGGAAAACACTCGAGTTTTAAATAAAATAAATTGCCCATAGTTACATTCGTAAAAAAAATTACATGACCATATCATAAAGTTTTATGCGTGAGAAGCATAAAGTTTTATGCTTCTCACGTGTAGGTACTGCTTCATTGTTGATATTTGGAAATACGATCAAAGCACTAAAGCTGCGGGACCACAGTATTTAGCCTTTAATCGCATGCGTCATTAGGGATGGATTGTTTATTTTGGCAGAGAAAAACTTATTTTAATGAGGAGGAAAGCTATCAACTCCATATGAGAACAGCTAACGCCTTCGGCTGGAAATATGGGTATCAAATTGAAAATCGGATTGCTTTTCCATTACAAAAGTAGAGTTACGTAGGTGGTGCTTTATTATTTTTATTATTACATTTATGGAATTAAGCATTACGAATTCGTTTACAAAGGATCGAGTGCACCAACAATTATCTTGAGATGTTCTTCATATTCTACTGTAAAATATATGGGTGCATCGGAATTAGCTTCATGACTAATACGAGTAACTGGATGTTATTAATGAGGACATGTATTAATAGCACGTAACATCCACATAGTAATGTAATCATACTTCGTAGTAATAGCATGCTTTTAAATTACATGGCATACATTATTAATGAGAAAAGTCCATTGAAAAATGTAAAGTGAGATCAATGGTGGAAATGTTCACACCATTTCATATGCGAGATGCAATGCAATTCCTGCTCAGCGATATCTCTAATGTTTAGCCATTATCGGAAGAATATTGGCTATGCTTCAAAGATAAAAACCTCAAGGTGCACGACTTAACTCGTAGGTTCCATCCAAGTTGCTTTTAATAACACCTGTAGAATGTCTACTTTCAGCTGGAATTAAAACTGCAATAGCAGCAGAAGCCATTTCTGTTTTAATGGTATCTGATTATTCCTCCACATCTATTGCGAGTTAATTCATTTCAGTTCAAAGATTATTATTATTATTATTATTATTATTATTATTTTGACATCTCCAAGGAGTTCAGTGACTTATCGAGGAAGGGTACCTACTCTACAACTCTTCGTCTCCATCATCTACAACAACGCCATCTACTGTACACAGAGGAAAATTAAATATTCTTTTCATCTTTCGTATGTAAAATTTCACCGTCTTAATAAACTTTAACGGACAGTCCTCTTACGAAACTAACAAACCCTAGTTTCTTAGGACTCCCATATATTTTCCCGCATGTGTCAAGGAATATTTAGTGTTCCTCATTTGTAAATAAGATGATATACTTCTTGCTGTACTAAGCAACCAATCGCTAGCAATAACAACAAGCGCTGCATTAACAGAGAAGCTCTTGTGTGAAATTGCTGATTCCCATCAATACATTACCGAGGCTTTGTTCTAGCTCGGTTTACAACCACTATCTCTGCGTAATAGTTCTAATTTTGTTCATTATAGGAAGAATTTTCTCGTTCCATTGCTTTATTGTTTTCATCCTTAAGTGCAAGATAGCATTCAAGAAATATTCGCAGGAAGTTCCTTTTAGCTGAGTATCATTTAACGTCTGCATGTCTTCTCTAATGGGCAATTTTTCGCCACTCGTAGGCCCTCCTTAATTCAGCATAATCTCATAAGCGACTACGTTTTTGCTTTAACAAGACACTTGAATAACCTCTCGAAGTTCTTTTTTCTCCTGAATGTTTCTCAAGTGCGTTTTACCTTTTTTTTTCCCCCTACAGGCGGATGCTGCCTTGATGTACGATGTGGCCAAGGTCATCCTCGACTCCTACAGTCGACTATTAAAGAAGAAACCGGATATCTTCCGCAACAACTTCCGTCGAGGCGAAGTCTACAATAATGGCACCAAGGGAATCGACTGTCGAAGTATCCCGGTGGTTCCCTGGGAACACGGAGAGCGGATAGCACGCTTCTTCAAGAAGGTCTGGAAACGGTATAACTAGCCTAGGTCACTAATGAATCTCAAGTTTCCTTTCTTGTTTGTTCTTTTATTTCTGTCGCAAAGATCAAATGCTCGCTTCTTGTGTAACAACCATATTATAGTGGAAGTTTTCATTTCAGCTGTTGCTTTGAAACTTGTAGCTACAGCAGAGATAAATTAGTTTCTTACCTTTTGGATCAAGTTTCCTTGTCTATATTTAGACATCAAGTTTTAAAGAAAAGAACTAAAATCAGAAATTGTTATAAAAATTGTCCTAAGTTTTTTTTTCTGTTGTATAGTGAACATCCAGAAAACGAAATTTCGAATAGTTTTAACCATATTTTGTATTTTAGTGAAAATAATTTATACAATATTAGAAAAATGTATATATTGATTGCTTTTGGCTTGTTTTGAAAATAGATCGATTGTTTTTGATTGTTGAAATATTAATTGTTTGGATTATTGAAGATTTTTTAAATCTTTATATGCAATTATGTTCTTCCTGCAGTTACGAACTAATTTTGCTTTTAACATTTGACGGTTATGATTTTTTTGCTATTTTTTTTTAAAGTCCCTGTTCTTTTAATATCAGACACAATGATCTGGTTAAGTCCACTGAACTTTTTTTATAAATCTAATTTTTGTAACGACAGACATTAATCGCATGTAACTGGATTAATATTAATATTAATTAATATGGATTAATTACCATTCTGGATTCTCAGGATCAATGTTCTATGTACGTCTCTTGAAGGACGAGAACAACAACAACAACAAAAAAGATTCCGAATCGAACTCTATCACTTTCGCATGAAGTTGGAATTCACCTTCAGTTGAAAAGTCGACGCTGCTAACATTGTAGGCGATATTCGAAACAATGTTTAAAATCAAATGGCATCATGATTACAAATGGAGCTACAGTGCTTCTGGACTGGTATTCGTAATTTTAGTTTCTTTAGGCAGTTGACAGAAAGTGCATCTGTTCTTCGTCTAAATGAGCAAAGATCAAAGAATAATAAATAAGAAGACAGCTGGTTAACCCTTATCTACGTTTCGCTATCGAACAGTGCCTCGGTCGGTCCCTATCACAACGTACTCACTTAAAGAATGAATACCCTGTATGTAATTTTTAAGTACTGTAGGGTGGATCCTGCGAAGGGCAACTTCTTAAATTCATTTATAAAAATTTCAGGGCATGATCAGCGTCTGCTTGCCAGGATATAGACTATTGGGACGGATTTTTGTGTATTATTTTTAGGTTTACATAATTTTCATAGTCCAGTATGAGACCACCACTCTGGTTATTGGATTTCTTGGGTTATGTAGTCTTTTATTCATACTGATTTCTTTTAGGTTTCAGTGTTCTTGGGTGAAGAAGCATATGAAGACATCTTTATGTTAATTATTGGTGGTGGTGGTGGTGGTGGTGTGTGTGTGTGTGTGTGTCGATTTTATAATATTAAAATCACTTAAATCAGAAAAATGCGTATCGGTCGAACTCAGGTTTGCAGTGGTAAGCAGTAAGATGTTAAAACTATACGAATTTTCATCGGTCATTGTGTAAGGGGTGATATAAAAATAGCAACTGAATACTGATTCTTAATGGATTAGTCATTTCAATATAGACAGAAACTAATGGATTTAACAATCGATGTAGAGTGGAGATTAATTGAATTTACATGAGCAAATGAAAGGCATACGATAAAAGTGGACGAGAGGTTATTCATGGAAGTCGAGAACGAATGCACTCAAGAAAGAAAGAACTGAGGGGGGTAGATTATAACTGAAAGCAGGGCTCTGTATGAGAGTACCCCGCTTGCAATTACATTGCAAGCAATTACAACAGGGGAATTACAGTTGAGACACCTAACGGTGTGACGTAAGAGTATTACATTATATAATATCTATTAATTACTTACGATCTGATGCCCATTTGTTTCATTTACACGAAGAAAATGTGCCACATATAAGACGGACTAACTTGCCAGCACTTAAACATTTCAATAAAGGTTACGCACGTCCTAGTTGAGACTCGCAGAAATCAATGTCTTTATAATCAAAGGACAAATGGAAAATTGAGTTGACTGTGTCACATGTCCGGTATTGTTGGAATGATACTAATTTCGTCAGTCGATTCGAGTGCAATTCAACGAAAGTTCGTTATCGAACAAAGCTCCATCCAGTTGGTGTTAATATGTAACTTTCCGGATTCCCTTCGAAATGATAAACTAGTTATACGGTTAGAATGGATCTTTGACAACGCAGTCTACATTTTGTATGGAATATAACTAAAGATGGGTGATTGTTTAGCTGACTGGGAAGTAAAGCACCGAATGAGGTAGTTCGTCTGGATAGTCATTTCAAATAGGAGTTATATCTTTCCTCACAAGGAGCAGGTAAAGAGTTACTTGTATGATAGCTTGGAAAAACCTTTTACATTTTTGTTTTAAAATTGTGAAGCAGAAATGAACAAGGAATCATGATATTCGTTAATCGTATATATAGCAAGCAAAACAACAATAATAAATATCTTTAGAAAAGATTTAGATTAAGACCAGTGAATTCTAGAACCAATTCTGTAGTATTAGAACCAACAACGAAATAAAAATTTGTGTTATGGAGCAAAAGAGAATATCTCATAATTGGACGTGCAATGCTAATTTTACTCAAGTTAGGAGGTTATATATATATATATATATATATATATATATATATATATATAAGATTGAGCCACAGCATATCGATTCTCGATCTTTAACTAGCAAACAACATGCGAGGTTTCACACGGACACGAACCGTAAGTAACGTGGCTACCTGAAACTCACGTGTCGTAAAGGTAAAATTGCAATCTCTCAAGAAAGATAGGAATATCTTTTTTCATAACGTAAACACGTCTTGCCAAAAAAGAGTAGCTTGCTTTACAGTATTCCGTATATCCTATTTTCTCATGGGATGGCCAGCCAGGATAAAATTTCTCTTGGCGTCCTTTTAAGATTCGATATTTTTCAAAGCAATGCAATATTCATGTTTGTAACAATGTTATCGAAGTGCGTGGGACAGTTTCATTCATATTTTAAGCATTCAACACATCTACCATGTTTGCGTCACTCTCAGTTAAAATGGTCTAAAATAAAATGCATAATCCATGTTCCCAGCTAGGGGAAAACTCTCTACAATATCTTCAAAGACACTAAAACATTCTCTGTACGAAGAAGATATGTGTCAAGGATCCAGGAGTGCATACGAAGAGATTGGCAGTTTTTTTTTTTTTTTTGTTATCCACTGTCTGAGTTGCACATTTTATGAACCAAGAGAATGTGTACATCGCTAGGGAGTTTTGTTATGTGCATTAATAAGTGCATTGACTCCGAGACGAACACTCACATGATGAAAACAGGATTATCGGACATTTTAAGCACCTTCGTACTTAAATAAATAGAGAAATACCGAAGTGTTTGCATTTTCCGATCACTTTGCTTCCGTTTCAAATTATTCACGATTCTGTGTATTTTGATTTTGTATACATATTATTTTTCCGTGTTGGTAAGCTGATGCGTATTCTTTGCAAGTAATACTTCCCTAACTGTTTAGGTTATCAAATGTACGTTCTGACAGTTATTAAATTCACACACACACACACACACACACACACACACACACACACACACACACACACACACACACACACACACACACACACACACACACACACACACACACACACACACACACACACACACACACACACACACACACACCAGATAGTTGTCTCTTTAACAGATGACTAAAGCACGTTTCATCACCAACAGTACCCAGAACCAGTAAGTATACTGCATGCTTCATCATCATCATGTTCGCGCGGTTAGCCTAGTGGCTTTGCGATTCGCAACCATATGCCTGGGGAAGGAGTGTCCTGGGTTCGATTCCCGTAGATGACGCGAGGAGCTTAAGGATCTTCCTCAACCACAGCCAAGTTAGCTGGTCTTGGGCGTGGACAGCAGGCTTTTCCCCCCCAGTTTATCTGGGGTTTTTTCATCCCGCAAGCAGGCGAACCGGCCCCGTGAACACACACACACGAATCTACAGCCATAAATACTTAACCCCTTCCCCCCATGAGGAGATTCAACTCGTCCCAATAGGAACGGGGGAGAAAATGGAGAGAACTGCATACGAATAAATAAATAAATAAATGATCATCATCATCTAGGAACATTTGAAAATCGTGAACCAATGAGATACGAAAGTATCTTATATCCCTGATTCTCTCGCAGTTGTACTCAGAACTTGTGCTCCAAAACATCAATCTTAAAACATATACGGACCGTTTCTTACGCAACGGGCATCCGTACTCTCGATTACGTAGAGCATTTGGATGGATAATTTTACAGACAAGCTGGAGGAAACCGATTCATTTTGCTAACGTGACGAACATTTCTTATGAATAAATAGGCTTTTCAACCGAAGATGAGTGGCCTCTCATGAGGAGCTAAAACCGGTTTCCTTCCGTATTACTCTAGTTTCTCTTCCTGCAAACAAACAAACAAATTCATCTGTTTGCAGGATGCACAGTAAACCTTCAGTGAAGTAGGAAAGAATATTAGAGTTAACCCCAGAATAAACTCAAAAGAATGGTTTATGGCGATGAGATATGCTGATTGTGCAAAAAAGAATTTTCCTGAAGGAGAGAGAGAGAGAGAGAGAGAGAGAGAGAGAGATTTCTTTATTCAACTGATCATAGTCAACTTGAGAGCCCTTCCAGGTTTCTCAGTTTTTGGCAGCAATGCAAGATCACTTTCTCTTTCTTATCTCAGACAATACAAGATTCAATGGAAAGAATGACATGAATGTTTCCAAAAACTGTATCCAATGTAGACGCATTTCCAAATGAGAATGTTCAGATTCAATTGATTTATGAGCGATGTTTTAATTTGTGAACTTGTTATTATCAACGAATTCAATCTTACATCGACATTCAGAAATTATTATAATTATTATTGATCCACTCTAAAAGAAAATTTGTTCTCTTAGAGTGGAGTTGAACTGTGAAATTGCAAGCAAGAGGAATGTCAGTGTGAAAGAGAGGAACTGAATTGATCAGAGAAACGCCATTAATCAATCTAATTGTTCTCTTCTGTACTGAGTTAAGTGTTTTAGGAAGGTCTGAACTGCTTCACAGTGAATATGAAGCCAGCATTTCTTCCGTGAAGTGATTAATTAGTGATTTGTTTTGCGTTAATGGCTGTTCAGGGATGCCTTGAAAGAGAGTGAAGCTTAATACTTTCAAGCAATAATTGTAATTTATTTATTTCGATACGATTACGAGTTAGAGTTCTTTCAAGAAGAAAAATTTCTTGTCCTGGGATTAGCATGTAATTTAAAGTAAGACTGTGAAAAAATGTTTCCCCAAAAATAAGACCATTGAATTCTGCAACCAATAAATTCCACAATGTTTTCAGCATCCCACTGAGAAATCTATGAAATAGGTCTGAATTTAGTTGCAGCAGTTGATATGCAGAGCCTCCGTAGCTCACTCTGTTGCGAAGGCTTTTGATTGGAAAGACCTGGTTTCGAATCTCGTCTAGGACGAGAAGAATAATTATCTGCTTTTCAACTGTGAAGGTGTGTTCGACAGTCTCATATGAAGGTGGAGGATTTCCTCTCGGAGACTTCGGTGTTTCATTCCACAACTAGTAAACCAACCAGGAGGACATGAAATCTACACAGAGAATAAATATTTAGACATGCAACTTAAGCATAAGACATAATGCCAAGGATTCGTTGCAGGCTGTGGGTGTTAATGGCCTGTTAATACATGGAAACAGAAATGAAAAATACATATCCAAGCAGGGCAAAGCATAGAAATCAAAAAGCTCATCCTATCTGGCATTCGTATACCGCCTGACTACATTATAACGAGAATACTTTTGAGTGCTTTTTCCCATCGGAGAAGTCAAACACTGCATTGTAAATTCGCTAAAGGACAAACAACATATCAATATATTTAGAAGGGTCACAAGAGGGGGGGGGGACATCAAGAGAGAGAACATTAAAATCTTAAGATGATGGTGAATTGGCTAAAGGAAACGTTTGTGCTGGAGAAAATCAACATTTTGAGAAATGATAATGATCACTTCATAATATTAGTGTCATTAGGTGAATGATAGACACACAGTGGTATTTGATAGAAAGTAACAAGATTCAGCCAATTATTCAAAATATCAAAAAGATTCAATAATTTGTGCGCTCTCTTATAAATAATATCAAACCAAACCGAAATTCCAACTTTGTGAGAGGATCGAATTAGAAAAAGTGATATGAGTGGTGATTGAATTAGTTGGAAACTGAAACTCTGTTTTATATATATATATATATATATATATATATATATATATATATATATATATATTAAAATACACAAAATACAGTTATATGTGGTGAAAATGGCCAGAATGTAAGTGTAAGAGCGACAATGTTATACAACTGTGTTAATGATTGGAATGAGCTTTGTCATAGAAATGTTGACGAGAAGAGAACAATTTAGACTTTGTGTTCGTTCTGTTCGGACAGATCAAACGTGTGCAAAGATGTCTACATTTATTAGGCACCAGAGAAGAATAGAGATCTGCAAGTTGTCCAACTGCTTCATATAGATTCCAAACAGGACAAAAGAACAGGCAGGTATATTATTGTCTTTACACGAATGCTAGGCGTATCAGAAACAAAGGGATAGAGTTTGTTGCCTCAATATGTTGGGACCTCAGATAGTAAGCATGCATTAGTGAGACCAGGCTATCAGAATCAGACCTAATAACTGGTATCGAGTTTAAAGAGTACAGTATTTTTGGGAAATATAGACAGGATAGGAGAGGGTGGAGCGTGCTGATAATGATATCGGATGACTTGAATCCAGCTAAAGTTGAGACCTATGATTGTAGTAGTGGTACTACTACTACTACTAACAGTATTTCACGTGGCAGCGAGTTTGAAGCCATCTGTTGTGACGTGGAATCTAACAAGATCAATTACATACTGGGGTGTTGTTACAGACCTCGTAGATCGGTTGCTAGTAATGAAAAAATGCGTCGACAAATAGAAAAGATGAGCGTGAAAAGAATAATGAATAATTATAATGGGAGACTTTAATTATCCAAATATTGATTGGGTAGCAGTATAATCTCATGAGAAGAATGAAAATGCGTTTATTGAGCTGTTGCGGGACAACTTCCTCAAGCAGCGCGTGACAAAAGGAACTCGAGATCAAAGAGTGCTAAGTTTGATCCGAGAGTTCGAAGAATAAATAAGGTAGGAGTCAAATGGATCTGTAATCTTATCAAGCAAGAGATTCGTATTAAGAAAGGGATGATGTGGAAGGAATACCGTGTGCATAAGGATGATGTTCGTTATGAGCAGTACGCTAGAATAGTCACAACTGTTGTATGGAAAGAAAAGCAACTGGCTCTGCGTGCTATAGACAAGCCACAAGAATTCTATCAATATGCTGCAAGTGAAATAAAGAATGAATATTAAAGAATAATTATTTTAAATGCAGATGGCGTGAGGGTTACAGATGCAGAAGAGATAGTTCGATTAATGGGTGCTCATTTTGTTAAAAGATTTCAACCTGGTATATACGATATTGAGCTCGCTGCTACCTCTTCACTGGATGAAGAAACTCGAGTGTACGAGAAGGAGGTATTAGAGCTGTTGCACAAACTGAATGAGAATTCAGCAATAAAGACTGATGGGATATTAGCACCTGTGCTAAAAGGCTGTTCAGGCTGAACTGGGTATTTCTTCGACCAGGCTATTTTATATGAGTCCAGAACAGGGAAGATTCCTCACGAATGGAAGGAATGTATGGTCATTACATTTCACAATGGTGGCGGTACAAAGACTGATGTATCCAACTATCGACCAATTAGTCGATAGTTGGATACAATTTCAGGTGTGGTGGTGAAGATTTTGGAAAAATTGGTGAGGGCTCGCATTCAAAAATGGGTGAAAGTAGATCTCTACTTTGCAATGAGCAACATGGGTTTACTAAAGGAAGGAACAACTTGCTCACATTTTATAACAATGTAATTGAACTAGACAAGGAGAATGATACACCGCGATATCTCTGGATTTTGCTAAGGTTTTTGACAGAATACAGCACGGTAGACTGTTGTATAAATTGGAGAATATGGGTTTGGGTTATAGAATATTAACATGGATAAGACAATGACTGTCTGACAGATATCAAAACGTAATATACGCGGGATGTGAGTCTGCAAGATTTTAGGTAACCAATGGTGTACCACAAGGACCAGTGCTTGGTCCACTGTTATTCAATCTATACATTAATGATATTAGAAAGGATTTGACAAGCGAAATACAACTATTTTGCTGATGATTCAAAGATAGGGAAGATAATTAGTAATGCTGCTGATATGCAGTACTTGCAGAATGGTTTGAATACTGGAATTGTGGGCATGGGAAAATGGAGGTCAGTTCAATGTCACTAAATGTAAACTCATTCACTTCGTCGTGATTAGACATACAATGTCGTATAATAGTGTTGGGATTATGCTGGTAGAAACTGATGAGGCTAGGGATCTTGGAATGTTAATAGATAAGAAGTTTAAGTTCGGGGGAGCCATGTAGCAAATATTTTAAGTTCGGAGGAGCCATGATTGCAAATACAGCTCAAAAGATAATTGCAATGCTGAAAGGAACATTCACATGTAAAAATAAGAATGCCATTTTGCCACTTTACAAGGCCTTGATAAGACCTAACTTGGAATATTGTGCATGATATCAGGATTGTGGAATACTGATTATGAAGACAGATTGAGAATTTTTAAACTGCAGAGACCAGCAAACAGGAGAAAGAGGGGTGATACGATTGAGATTTACAATCTTCTGAAAGGGTCATACAGGATTTCAATTAATGGAATTTTTCGATTTATGGATGGTGGGAAAAGGATGAAGGGCATCCTTGGAATCTGAGAATGAAGGTCGCCAAGAAGGGTGTGAGGGCTAGATTTTTCTCTCAGAGGGTCGTGCGTGATTGGAATGGATTTCCATTAGATGTTGTGAGTGCAAGCAGTGTGAATGAATTCAAGAATAAGTATGACGGCACGATAGTTGGTGTGTGTGTGTGTGTGTGTGTGTGTGTGTAGTATGTGGTCGCCCTCAATGGAGGTCTTTCTTAATAATAATAATAATAATAATAATTTTGTTTTACAATAATCGTCTTTAGCGACGATTATTTTAGTAACAAATAATAATAATAATAATTCTAACAAGATAACACAGCGCATCTTTCTATAAACAAAATACATTTCACTGCAAAACAATAGCGTAATTCAGTTAATATAGTTAATACAAAATAGCTAATATAGAACAAAAATAACTGTATTTCAATTCGAAACGATGGGACACACTAAGCTCTCTCAACAACTGTGGCAGTAACTGTTTATAAGGTCATTCATTATTCTGAACTGCAACAAATTAAATAAGTTTATATAATATAAATAGTTCTAAGTTAGTGACTGTTAGGATTTCCCCCCCCTCAGTATGCTCTTATACTGTGTAGAATTATTTTCCGATTTTACTATAGAATTAGAGCAGCCATATATTTCAAGAATTAGCAAAATATCTTTGTCAATTATTTTTACCTAGTAGTGGCATACTAAGTAATAGAGAATAGAGTTGTACACTATTCTCACGTCACATTTTGTGCAGGGATATTTTTTCATTTTACTGTCTTTCATGAAATTGCCGGATTCTCAATAATATCAGGATGCGGAGACAAAAGCTACCACTAGGATTTTAAGAACACATTTATTTCCAGAAATAAATGTGTTCTTAAGAGGCTTTAAAGAGAAATAATCTCTTTAAAGCCTCTTCCTCCTATTAAACAGAAATAATGTTAGAATTATAATTAGGTATTGCTTATCCTGTACGAATAATAATACTCCAAAAGAAACAAGCCATTGAAATCTGTTCTCCCCCCTCTCACCCCCCCGCATTCCTTCACCGTCAAAGAAACATACGGATTTATCCTTTGGAAAAAAAGAAATCGAAAGGAAACTGGTATGAAAATGAAGCCGAACAAATCGTATTAACATTTTTCACTATGTGCATTTGCTTGCTATAAAAATGGGTTTATAATGAAACAAATATGCATTTTATGTGTTCCATGGATTTATTTTTGTATTTCCAGTATATATATATATTTTTTTTTTTTTCTTCTTCTTCTTCTTCTTCAGAATCTACTGTTGTTTCTTTAGGCGAAAAAACCATAATGATATTTTCTATAACCATGTATTGAACTTCTACAGACAGAAATTCAAGGACTGACTGGAAATATCACTTTTGATGGATTTGGATTCCGAGTCAACTTTACTATCGATGTAGTTGAAATGACAGTAAACAGCGAAATGGTGAAGGTAAGTGATAACAGATGTCGCCACTAGTGTGCGCGACGTTTATGTGTAACATAGCAATATTTGTCAGATAAATTGCACGGAAGAGTATGGGAATTGGGGGGTCGGAAGTTGATTAGTACGAAGATATATATATATATATATATATATATCCTAATTTATAACTGTTTAGAAAAAAATTTCTTGACCTTCATACATCATATTTTACCATTTATAGACGCCTATTCTTCTATTATTGATTAAAATTTCTCCTTAGACTTGCATCAATTTATTGTAAATCAAAATTGTGGACATCTTACCGAACATAAACCAATGCAAAAGGGAATAAAAATAATTCATTATTTCTATATTACAATCCGATAAGAAATGTAATTAATTTAATGAAATATGTAGATATATGTTATGTGTTTTGAAATTAATGCATCTATGTCCAAAATGGGAACATTTATGACATAATGTACTGTAATATAATATTATAAAATATTACGATATAATATAATATAAGAAAGAGGTGAGAGGTAGATTTTTCTCTCAGAGAATCGTGAATGGAACTGTTTGCCTATTGAAGCAGTGAGTGCATGTAGTGTGAATAAGTTTAAGATGAGATATGACAGCTGGTGTGGGTGACGTAGGGACTCCCTCGATGAGTCCTACTCCCTGGAGGTATAATAATAATAATAATAATTATTATTATTATTATTTAATGTTATTATTATTAAATAATAATAATAATGTTCTGTGAAATACTCCTGAATTGTAATTAAGTTTTTCCATATATATATATATATATATATATGTGTGTGTGTGTGTGTGTGTGTGTGTGTGTGTGTGTGTGTGTGTGTGTCTGTACTATAAGGGATTAAAGTAGGCATGATAAAGAGATTTTTTGTAGTAGGATATTAAAGTTAAACAGAACGTCCATCGTATTAGACGAAACAAATGCAAACCATAAATATCTAAATTAGAATATTCATTTAGAAACTTAACATTTCTTACTGCTTGTTTGCTGATCGTCATACATGATTTCACCTGACAAGATTTAGGAATAAAAAAGGAATGCGGAAGAGTTAAACAAATTTTCAAGGAAGAAATTATTTGAGAATTATTGTTTTTCGTCTGTTGGTAGCTCATACGTGTGTACTGTAGGATTATCAACTTTAAAGACCTTGTTGGATAAAGAATATGTTCAGAACAATGAAAACAGTTGGCTTAATGGAAAATCGAATGAAAATAAGCATATTTGCCACATTATATTCAACGACATTTATCGTATTTCTTCTGTAATTATATTCGATGCAGAATCTTCTTCCGAGATTTGAAGATTGCAATGAAAAATGTTCTTTTGACAGGTGAGATAAACAATTACTGAAATAGCAGGGTTATTTTGATTTCTTAAGCATGGAACTAATAATATTATATATTAAATGCTCCGAGTTTATTAAACTTATTCAAGAAGCCTGCACATAAGTTAAACCTTGAAATTATTCTTCAAGTTCTTATCTTGAAGATATCCCTAAGTTATAAGTTATAAAAGTGAAAGTCATAATTATTCAGTTTTTCTGAAAGTTATAACCTGGAATTATGATTAAATTTATTATGAAGTTACGCATTAAATCTACAACATTCGAGTTCTTCTTTACATAATAAAGTTGAAGTTATTCTTATATTTATAATCTCGAAGTTATTCTTTGCATAAAATAGTTGACGTCATTTTCTAAAGTTATTCTTGAAGTTATAACGTGGCCATCAGTTTGGACAGAATTTTTTTTTTATTATATTTTGGTCACTTCTTGAAGCTTCCATTCCATAAATTAATAAAAATTCATAACGTTTCCTTCAAAAAATGGCTTCTAATTAATTTTTGTGTTATACTTGGAAAAGAAAACAAAAAAGCAGCAAAGACGATAAGAAGTTTCTTTAATTCAAGAAAACATTTTCTTGAAACCGTGAAGATGTAAATGAAGATGATTATATCATTCACAAATGATTCAATGCAGTTGCAATGATGAAGATTTTAAGAAAATGAACGAAACAGTTGGCACGAGAAAAGAGCACTGACTTATATGCAATGCAATTAAGCGGTTGTATTTTACTAAGATCCCCGCGGTTAGCCTAGTGCCTGTGCGCTCGCAATCATATGCCTAGGGAAGGAGTGTCCTAGGTTCGATTTTCGTCGGAGACGTAAGGAGCTGAAGGATCTTCCTCAGCCATAGCCAAGTTTGCGGGTCTTGGGAGTGGACAGCGGGGTTTTTTCCCAGTTTGAAAAACCGGGATGAAAAATCCCAGTTTATTGTGGGGGTTTTCATCCCGCAAACAAGCAAACCGCACCCGTGAACATACAGGATACAGCCATAGGATGTATAGACGAAGACAGAAGAGGCGATGGGCGCCATCTGTCTTAATTCATCGCCAATTAGACATTCATGGCTCAGCCATGAGTGACCCAACGGTCCATTAAGGACTATGGGAGAGGATAGGATTTTACTAAGAAATACTGTAATATGTAATTTAGGCAACATAAAAAAACTGAAGACACTACTTATAGACAGGCTGTGAAGAAATAGTGAAAGTTTCCGTCAACTATCAGGAAACAAACATATTTAAAATGTTAAGAATGTTCATTTTCGACTGGTTAACTGCAATTATAAATAAATACGAAACATTTATAATAATCACGTGAGAGCAAAAGCACCATTAGATTCGCAATCAGCTCATGGTCACCTGATTTAATCTAAGGAAAAATCATCGCTGATATTTTAATAGCGAAACCAGTTGTCTTTCTTGCTCTGTTAATTCAATTAAAATTGAGTTTTTCATTATATGTAAATATCATTTATGATCTTTCAGATAGCGGAATGGTCGGATATGAGAGGATTACAAATGTTTCCTCCTCGATATAGAAGGGTCAATACGGATCCAACCTTTGAAAACAATACGTATGTCGTAACAAGTATCTTGGTAAGTATTTGATCATACGTAGAACGAAATCTCATTCGAATAGTTTTGCTTATTGTTGCAATTATTCGTATCGACAGTTGTCGAAATTGCCTTCAAGGAATGAAATTAGGTTTTATTTTACGAGTATGTATATAATATTATTCACTTTATAAAATGCATGCAAGCATATTTCCCATTGTTGTTAGCTCTAGTACAAATTATTGCGCACGTGTCAATGGAAGCTATTGTTTGGTAGTTTAAAATCAATATGAGTAAAGACAAAAGGCAGTAATTTATGCAACCCGAGTAATTCGGGTACATTTGATACATTAAGAATCTCTCTATTCACCGCCTTGAAAAGATAATAAAATTACTATTATGGTAATTAGAAACTGCAAGAGAAATGGGATGTCAAAATTTAATTTCTACTTTGTGTATCGCTACATAATTAATTCCACAGATGTCTTATTGCATGCAAATCTCTGATTTTAAGCAGACTATTGAGGGGTAAATAATCCTCCTCCCCTTATCTTTGGATCTATCTAAAACATTACTTTAAACTGGGACTCCATTCATTAAATAGGTCGATCTCATATTTAACACATTTAAAGCTTTTAATTATTCGCGAGAAATAGCAGTAATACTGAACAAAGCTGCTAATCAAGAAATTTCTCTTCTCCTAATTTTATATACTGATCTCAGCGTCCTCTGACGGCTTTCATGAGAATAACATCATTCGTGGCAGTCACAGGCAATGCGGAACACCGAATATATGCTACTATACCTAACCCGATGTTAACAACAAACAATTGCAGTAATTATTACTAATTACTATGATTTCCTGGAGATTCAGAGGGCAATGCCTGCCCGCTGATTAAATGCGCGAGCTCTTCAGGTAACCTGAGCATTGATGGAAGGGGATAATTTATGCGGCAGGTCTATAACGCCAAGATATCCTTGTCAAAGATTCACTACGCGTACACAGAATACGTGATACTAGACCAGGTTATATCAGATCCGCTAATTACTCCGTCAGTAAATGGCTGCAGATATCAGAAACTACAAATTATAGCGACGACCTGTAGAAGCAAATACGGCAGTGTTTAATTAGTATTCATATGAATAATTCCATATATATATATATATATATATATATATATATATATATATATATATATATAGAGAGAGAGAGAGAGAGAGAGAGAGAGAGAAAATGTTCTGCTCCAACACAAAAGGTTGCAAAGAATAGTACGGAGTCTTATATCTGGAAAATAAAGAGAGCCCAATAAAGTAATGATCATACAGATTTCGGTGACAGAAATTGGTATAATTTCTCCACTGATGAAGAAACGTGAGCGGGAGCATTGCAATGGAGGAGAAACCGACTTTCGTTGCTCTTATTTTGCAACGTTTTTGAGTGCACACTACTTTCCTTTTAATCTCGCATCATTTGCAGACTTCCCTTCACTTTTAAACTTGAAAACGAATGATTAAATATTTGAATTCTTATCATTATTTCCTCTTTAAAAAGGTTTTATATTCTCTTTACACTTAGAAGCTAATGTATTTTCCGAGTTTTTTCAATTTGGATTCTAGATCGTGTCTTATTTACGATCATCTCCAAACCCCCAACAGGATTCAAACCTGGATCTTTCTAACTAGAGAGTAGGCGATTTTCATAACTAAGCTCTGTCATATAACTGATTATGAATATTATATTGTCGAATAAAAACTGGCCTGAACAAATTGAAAGCAATATATTTGCAGATCAAATGTAAGCCTTGTCTATAAACCTGACAGAGAGCTTCACTGATTTAGTTAACAATCATTATCTTCTTCTTGTTTTACACATTCAATTTTTCTGTAGTTGTCCATATCACTGTGTTTATTGACAAATTAATGAGACCATATGAATGCATTTTCTGTTTAGTCATTCTTAGTAAATTCAATTCAAATTACAGAATTTTATGACGAAACAATTAACTATTTCGTCATAAAATTCTGTGATTTTTGATAAACCATAATAAACAGAATTAAAAACTGAGATTAATCTTTATATAAAATAATCATCCTCAGATTATTACTAAAGACTAAAAGTGATTTCGTTAGTCAAATATATTCAGACGTTTTGATACGAAAATATGCTTGAATCATATTTAAAAGTAAAAAAAAAATATTGAATATTATGAACACTGAGTAGGATCATTTGATAAGCTATAAGTTAAAGACGTATTGTTTTCAATATCAGAGTGAGTGTGTGTGTGTGTGCGTGCGCGCGCGCCTGCGTGGGCTGAGGAATTTTAAGACTTACAATCTTACCATTCTAAATCTTTCGGTAGAGTAGATATTAAACATTCTTAAAAGAATATTAAGTTTTCCTAAAATTCGATTGAGTTGAAAAGATTTTCAAGTGTCCATTAGATGGCATAAATATCTTTGAAATAATTCCCACTTAAACCTTCATAGCAGAGGTACAGAAAGCTGCTTTAACCCTTTCCTTTCTGAGATATCATTAACTAAGGCTGCCTTTTATGAGGGAAGTCGGATAAAACCGTTGATTATACTTTCTCTCAACTTTCTCTTATGTCTAGAATATTCTTATTTATATTTCTTAAGATACTTCCACATCGAGTACTTCTTCTTTATCCTGCACTTCATTTGCTTCCCTGAAATGACTTCAAACCTTCCGTCCTACAAACACACATTTTCAGATAAGTTTTACGTCACCGAATCCACAACCCGCTTCCTTATTTTCATCTTAACTTGAAAAGCCGAAGGCTGAATTCTACACATCTTAAAGATAATTGACTTGACTACGCGCGCGCTGATATAAGCATCACTTTTCCACTGAACAATGCAAATAATGAAGTCAGATTATCGTTGTCAATTGGAAACTTGGTATTAAGAATTCGAGTGCAATATCTCATAATTAAAACGAGGTTACCATAGTAGCTATTTTAACAAAACAAATGCCTTCGTTCATCTACGTTGAAACAACTGACAAAAGCCTTATTCAATCGTCCGACTTGACTCCCGATAACAGTGGGCACATTTTTCCGGCAAGTCTTCTCTTTCCGTGTTAAGTAGAATGAATGGCTGAGATTAGCTAACGAACAGAACCATTAGGCAAAACTAAATCATTTGTTCGCTACCTCTGTCTGTAATTAGCAATCTTATCAAATCACAGACCGTAAATCAAGATTCAGCCAATTATTCCGTGAATTGGCTCTGTGCTTAGTAAAAAGTAGCAATTGAAACTATAGCTTGTTAAAATGGACCGAGTGATGTGTCCCGGTTAGCGATATCTCGACATCGAGCTGCGTTTCTCAATAACAAACGATTTTCTATCGATGCAGACATTTAAGCATCTATTGAGAAGTTCAGAAAGTTGAGAAAACTAAACGAATTCTGTCGATACCCAGGAATCGTCACGTGCTCTTAGTTTAGATGAGCACACCGATATAATATTGGAAAAGGAATTGTGATGGTGATAATTTAATATAATCGAAATATTTTGTGTTATGATAAATACCAAAGCTCTCGTACACTTTTCTTCATTGTATTTGATATCAATAAATGCAGAGTAACATTTTAGCCCTCTGTACCTTATAATAAGCAGTTCCAGATAGGAGCTTCCCTTTCACTGGAGACTAGAATGTTACTTCCTGAAAAAAAATATTGTTTCCGGTACACTGACTTCAAACATGACTTTCGATTACGATATTAAGAATATTGTTTGGCATTATATCTTAATTGAAAGTCATGTTTGAAATGCACTTCCTTTCCTAATCATCTGCAGTTCTCTGAAAATATTGATTCCTCAAACGTGTAGTGAAATTAATATTTTTGCTATCTGGGAATGTCTTTGTAGAATTACGAATGTTATTCACCCCCCCCACACCACCACCCCTCTTTAAAAGATGCATTTTAGAGAGGAACCTCGTACAAACAAGTGGTGAAGATGAATGACAAACATGGAGTCCCATATGGAGGTGGCCAAGGATTCATCTTCAGAAAATTTGGGTTTTTCTTCTATTTCAAGCTGATAATAATAGGAATTCAGCATTTAGTTCCTATCTGATGAAATATCACATGGAAATATAACTCAGAATATTTTAAGATATGACGCAATCTCGCAGAAGGCAGCTGAATCCCTTTAGATTTACATGGGATCAGCTAAGGCTATGCAGTCTGAATTATATCTATTCCAAAGGCTATTTTATCTGTTCTGCATTTGGCGGACCTTCAAGTTTCTTAAAGTTAAAAAAACTCTAATACCTCTATACGAGAACCGCTACCTCACTTTAAGTCAAAACTGTTATAAATGTTACAGACGACATTTGAATCCAGGTTAAGTAAGGAAAGTGTTATTCCGATGGTGTCACGAAGAAGCTTGTAAACAGATAACCTACCTAATTTAAATTATCCAACTTAATCCAGTAATGCAATGCAAGGTTTTAGTAAATGATATTAAAAATTCCAAACTCTGAATTTCATCGACATTAGTCCAGTCATAGACTTTTTGTGCGCCTTCAAGGAGATTTTAAATTGTTCTATTTAAGAAATATTCCTAAGAGTATATATGAAATACATTTTCATATTATTTCTAGGTAAAGGAGATATAACTTCAAAATTCTGAAATTATTCTTAAAATCAACATTTTGGTAGAATCTGTCATTATAATATTAAAATTAGAATTCTAGGTCAAGAACCTTCTTTATTCTCGCAATATTCCTTGCGAATAAAAATGTAATGATATTAGAATCTAGTTGCCTTTTATGAAGCAAAAATAGCATCATCTCAGGTATCTTCAGCCTCCATTTTAAGTCTAAATGTTCCAATATTTTATCTCAGAACAGAACCCTGGAAGACACGTCATATGAACTTGCATCATCTGGATAAATCTCAGATTCCAACAGCAGACTTAAACAAATTCTAATAACCACATCCTATAATAAAATATTAAGTTACAGGATGGTCAGCCAGATGACAAAAATATACAAATAAATGAAATAAAACTAAATTCTCAGTATGCTCATTTGAAATAAATATCTTAAACCTTTATTCAATAAATAAATAAATAAATTTTATTTAATAAAGAGATATATTTAAGTTGTGTGTGCGAACATCGAAGACTTCTCACTGCAAAGCGATTTTATTATTATTATTATTATCAGGAGGAACCATATTTAATGGAAAAAAAAGCTGAGCCCGGACAGGATTTGACGGGAAACGAAGCATTCGAGGGTTACTGCAAAGATTTGGCTGACCTTATTGCCGATCATCTACATTTTACTTACATTCTGAAACTAGTAAACGATTCCAATTACGGCGGCCAAGATCCTAATTCTCCAGCTGGATGGAACGGGATGGTTGGAGAATTAATTAGAAAGGTGAGTGTCTTCTTCTGTATATTATTATTAATTTATAGTATTATCTAATTAATTAAGACATATCTGCCAATGCATGAAGCTACTGCTTTATCGCATGACGATGAAACGGGATAAAATATCAGGACTGAGCTTGATTATGGTAGCATAAATAATAATGCAAGATAAATATAAATAATAATAAATTTAGTTTAATCCTTTATCCAAGTGTAAGCAAACAAAGTTTGCGCCTGAAGTATCTTTAGAACGATTCTTCACGAAGATGCTGAAGTATCTTTCTCTAAATCCAGAGTAATTTAATAATAAGGTGAGACACCTTTTGGCAACTCTTATAAGTAAATATGACTTCTCCATTGCTTCCACCTTAGTATTACCACCTCTGGGTCTGGCTCCCATTGACGAGTCCTCAATAAAGGTCAACACCGGGATGGGTAGTGGTCCTTCCCTTAATTCATAGCATCATACATGTCCGCAAGGAGATGCGCTTTGCAATATGGGAGATACTAAGACAAGTAGTGATGAGAGCTTGGTCCACCTTTACCACGAGTTTCCTCTGTCCTGAAGATACTTCAGGTGCAAACTTTGTTTGCCTACACTTGGGTAAAGGATTAAACTAAATTTAATGTAATCTAACCAAGTGGGAAAAAAATTTCCAAATTTATTTAATAAATTTATTCTTCATTGCGACGCATTTTTTATGTTTCATCAAAATATTAGTGAATGAAATGGATTTTAAAATTTATATTGCCAGAACTATAATTTGAAACCTATTTGGAAGATAAGATTTCTTATTTAATTAATTTTCCAACACTGAATAAGAAAGAATGTCTTTTATTCATGGGAATTGAGACTGTGTCAACTGGAAAATTAAAAAAGAAATGGAGTCTAGATTCATGTAGGGGGAGATGTGCCACATCTATACGAAACTGGTTATTATTAATTGAAAATCCAGTCAAATAAACAGATTTGTAAAACAATGCGGATTAACCAGAAGATTTCATCCACGAAGGACAATTCGTCTTTCGTGGATTCGACTGAATCCACTACAGAGGTGTTATAAGGGCAAATTACTTTAACTAGAAGCACACTGAATGCCATATACATAGGAAGCGGAAGTGCTCTTATCATCTCTTGATAATAACCGCTTAGGCAACGACAATTCAAATTTATTATATTTTTGTTGGTATAACAAATTCTTTTATTAATTTGAATTTCACCTTTAAGTATCTTTTTTCTTATTGTTATATTCTCGCCTCCATTTTCCCTGACGTATCCATCGTCGTCGTATACCTCGGAAGTAAAAATTGAACTTCTATCGCTATACGTAATAACTACATAACGTAATTTGGTAGATTACTCAAGATCTTTCGTGTTCTTTTTTGTTTATATGCAAAATAACTTAGACTAGAATAGAAGCAGTCAACATGATTAGTCTAAGTGAGGATCACATAATTTTACTTAATGCGCTCTTGTCTTTTCTAAGCGTCTTGAGATAAATCTTTGTATTTTATGGCTCTGCACATCTTTGTTTCGATGACGCACCAGTTTTCCTTGTTATTGTGGACAAGATGCTTGGCTGAGTCACGCAATAGTACATGATAATCGTTTAGTGAAAATACAAGGTGACTTAAAACCACTTTTATGCAACAAAAGTTTGATAAAAGTGGTTTTATCCTTTGATCAAAATCGTTGATAATATCAAAGTATAGTGAGAATAATAAGCACTAAAATACTTGAACAAAAATCCTAAGATAGAAACTAAATTGAAAAACTAGCCTAAGCTGTGAACATTGTAGCAGTTGTTAATTTTGGTTACATCTAATTAATTAATGAGTTATTATTATATAAATTAGATTAGTTACTTATTAAACTAACCTAGTTTGCTTTGAAGGGATAATTTTGTTTAGTATTTTTCATAATGTTCATCCTTATGACAATTTAATTATGATGACTTCAGTTTTTAAAAGCTTCCCATAGTTTAACAATCGCTACTTTCGTTCTCCTACTAAAAATTGTTAAAAAATAATGCAGTGAAACATGGACACTCATAAACTTCTCATTATCTGAAAAGACGACGAATCAATGAAGTCCAATATAATGATTCGTATCAGGACCACATTTACTAAAAGGCATGGGAATATATTCCCAGCCTATGAATCCCTAAGAAGTTAAATAGATGTAATTATCACTTCAGTCTGTGTCCTGGCCTCTAGAACTCATCTAATACGAACAGTTTATCAGTGAAACTCAACAAAAGTCGTTAGGGAGCTCATCAACTGCATCGCCAACATCAAAAATGATTTTAATACCAACAGGGACGTCTTCAAGACATCATCAGATAGGGGAAAGATGAAATTCTTAGCTTATTACTAAACATCACTACAAATGAGAGGCTATTTTGAAGTCATTTGACTCAGTGCTAAATGTACTTATTTTTGTAATAATCCTTGCAAGTAACATTAACAAAGCATTACTTTGAACGAAGCCAAGCGGTATTGGAGGATGTTTCAATAACCTTAAAAATGCTATCTCCTCTTTCTGTGCTTTACAACTGTCAACGATAATTATTAGATGAAATGTCATCGCATTGAAAGATGTCATTTATCCTACGATATGATGAAAATTGTTTTGCGCTGCATATTCCTTAGAATATTTTATAATATGGAAATGTTTATAACATTAACATAATACGAATAGGATTACGTTTACCAGGGGAATTAAGATTTTTTTAATATTAATAGATATTATATTACGGATCGGCAGATTGTGGTTCTGGCATGAGAAAGGACCAAATTGTTTTAAGATGCACAAACCATGATAATTTTCGTTTTGTATTCTAAATACGCGAATATGTTAGTTACAAAAGATGGAGAAAAAAGAATTGTGGCTATATTAGTTTCTTTGTGAGTTTATGAAAGATGAAATATAGCATGAGTATTCTTCTAAGACCCATAAGTCATCTATGCTATATACTATTGGTAGATTTAATGAGGCATTGGATATACCAAGAACTTGCAACTTAAATAAGAATGTTAGTATGAGCATTACTGAGAACTGCCTACCAAATAATCTGTCCTAATCAACCACTATAGGAAAACACGACCAACAATGATCTTATTAATTGCATTGTACTCCTTCTTCACTATATACGCCAGTTGACCGTATACTTTTAATTAGTAGATTCGCCACTAGGTGTTTTGTATTCATGGTATTTTATTGAATTGTTATAGCATCAAAAGTGTTAACATTATTTCCCACCAGACTCACTGTTTCATGCTTACAGTTTATCCATCTAGTAAACAGTGGTTACTAACAGCAACAGAATAATGCATCATGTCATAGGATACAGGACGTCAGGGACTGGTCATAAAATCGCGAGTGTAATTTTAGTATGCCTTATTCACTGAGCATGCGCGTGATGAAGTTCAACAAACTGTTCCCAACAGGGATGTCGTGCTGCAATCTCAGGTAACTAGGATGCGATGGAGTTTGATCTAATGAATAGCTATGAGTCAGGTGTGGCTAATAAATTGACCAACCAGTATACATGTAATGTTATAGTCTATATATAATTTTAAAGTATTAATTATTAAACAGATTTCGAGACTCTAATTTTCTAAAAATATATTTCCAGACAGTCAATTCTTTAGAATTAGCACGTAAACTCCCAGAAACAGAGGCGCCAGTTAATTTTACACACATGACATTTCAAACTTGCGTGCGATGACGTCACTGCCACATAAACTAGTACATGAGGTTTATAACGTATACATTAAATTTCATCTCTCGTAGATAGAAAATCATTTTCCTGTTAGCTATTCATCAAGTGAAGGGTCTAATAATTACTGTTATTACGCAAACTGGAAACAAGTGATGTTTTCGGTGTCTGCAGGAATTTTGGATTAAAGGAAGGTTTTTTTTTATTATTTTGTTTTATGAATAGGTTAGTATAGTGCCATTAAATAGAGAAAAACGTTTAAAGATTCTTTGAAGACTAGAGGTGGGGGGAACTGTCCTGAAAATGCGTATTTCAAACATGCTTTTCATTTACTCCCAAAGGATCTGACATTATCATAAACATCTGCATTGATCACCGCCTGTAAACTTACTTCAACTCTCATTTCCACTCCATTCCTCCTAAGATGATGCAAGAAGAACATTTCCCTATTAAAATCGTAACTCTTTAACTGAGTCGAGTAAAGCTAGGATTTGCTAATAATGGAATTTTGTGAGTACAATATTCGCCTTCTCCATTCTCATGACTTCTGCTGTCAGTTCTAGTTCCGGCCATCATTAACCTTTCTCGCTATGATGAATCTGAAAAGACGGGGAATGACGAGCGGAAGTAGGCTATTCCTACTTATCTATTCATTTCCCGAAGAGTCGACAGAACACTCACAATACTCGGTGACCTATAGCCCTGTGACGACTGGCGAGCACGTGCAGTTAAGTAAATAAAGGTCGAAGGCTGAAATCAGATCTTTACTGCGAGCTTCTGGTGAAGCTCCAAGAACGAAAAAAAAAAAAAAAGAAAAGAAATTCATAGAAGAGTTTTGATGTTTCGTCGGCGGTGTGTCGTTCTTCATCACATCGCTAAATTTAATTCTTCTTTCTTTTTACTACAATAGATTTCTTCTAACATGAACAACCGTCAGAAGATATTCAAATAATCTGTGTTTGCCAATGATGATTTAGTTGCTTTTTCATTTTAAACAATTGTCTTTACCATATCATCAGTCTGTGCTGCCTTGTATGAAAGAAATAGACGGTTGTTAATGACCACAAACAAATCTCATTGTTAGCTAGTTGTATATTCATTTATTTAATGATTTTACATTACAATTGGCACGATTAAAAATTACATCATAAAAGAGAATAAAATCAAAATACTTTCTGTAACTACATGCTAATGAGATCACTCATTTTGTCCTGACTTACTACGTCGGCGTAATTTTTTGTTATTGATTTCCAATAATCTGTTTTTATCTCTTTGCTAACTTGGCATTTTTTAACTAGGAGAATGTGGTGGACAGAAGCTAAAGAAAAGCTCACATCAGTTAATGAATATTATTAATCGATTTTAAGCAGGGTGGTTAAATGCTTGGTTCATATTGCGTCATTCGTTTGATGACGTGGTCCTCTTTTTTTTTTTTTTTTTTTTTGATGTGTCCATTAAAAACATGAATATGTGTTTTGGTAGAAATCTTCTAATTTTTTCCCTAAGTCATGATTTAAATGGAACAACTTGTATTTTAGATACACCGTTCAGTAAAATAAGATACACAGCTTCCTACAGTCCTCTTTGCACACGTCTTTATACGTTTACAACGACTTAAAAGATTAGAAATTACAACCAAGCATGCTCAGAAGATTTCACAACACTTGGAAACGCATGTCTTCATTTAAATCAGTTTTCTCTACAACGGCACTTTAGTGAATATCTCAGATACGATGGGCTGTTTGTCTTTCTTATGCAAGAGAAATGCGAGCATATTTATCTCTTCTTCAGGCGTCTCTATTCCCACACGCAGTGGTCCGTCACTGCTTCATTCATTGTGGCTTTAATTGTAGACCGCCCACGAATGGTTGTTGCTAGTTCATTATACTCTCACTCGGTGGCACCTATCAGTTTTCCCTGCAAACTGCTGGCTGGCAACAGGCTAATTAATCACTGAGCTTCACTGGGGAACTTCAACGACCTGACAAGAAAGAATCAAATTAGCTTACAGTCCCTATTGGAGACCGATATCTGGGAAGAGATGGCCAACAGTGAACTGTTCACTAGCTGAACGAACATCAGTCAGTGTCAGATGAACTGCTTGGTATACATACGTTCCAATGACGTCACCTTCCTTCTAGGTACGCTAATCAATTTAAATTGTTTGCCAGCCGGTCTAAGAACATTCGAGAAGTGGCTATAAATGGATGCTTTCTGGGAATTCACAAGTTTATCTTGGTTGGAGTTTTTATTTTTGTGTTCGTGTATAAGAATTTAAAGAGTCAGCGGAAGATAATAAAACAATTTTATTGTGATTTGTAAATGATACGCGAAAGAATTCATCTCGAAGGTATCATTAAATGTATAAATATTACAATTGGTTACATTTGGTTTAAGAGAGCAGTAAGGTTAATGAATAACGCATTATTTTCACTAAGTTACCTCAATCTGTTACTCAGAATAATTGCTCATTTTTTTGGTACAAGATATCTTATCAGATATCTTATCGTTATTGCAATACGTTTCTTTACTTTTATCACTTTCTTTTAAACTTGCTTTTCTTCTTCTATCTTTTATTCAACACTTCTTACATTCATTGAAATAATTCGCAAGAGTTTTCCGTTATAGGTATTTCTCCAACAAAAAATAGATATTTAATTTCAAAATTTATTGACTGAAATATTTCGTTTCTCTTAATCGAATGTCTCTCTGGTACATCTGAATTAATGATCACGTTCCTTTGGGGTTGAAGAGCCCTTGATTCGATGCAAACAAAGTATGCGAAAGACATATTTTTGGACTTTTCAAACGAAACAAAATTAATTTGAACATCACTGTAGGTTGCATAGTTTTTCTGCAACTGTTGACAGACGCAATAACAGTTATATCTATCAGCAGTTGAAGGAAAAACTGTTGATAGATATAATGTATTAGTGCCCTCTTGACTACGCTATGCTAAAGTGTTAAATTGGTAAATGTTACTTTGATACGAGGAAAGTATCTGTGTTATACTCGAATGTTGTGTGCATTGCAGTTGTCAGGAAATACTGGTATTCCAATACGCTGAATGATAGTCTTGAAAAATAATAACGAGAGAGAGAGAGAGAGAGAGAGAGTAATTAATACAGTAAGGTGGAATCTGAGTTATAAACCGGTGTTGATTGCTACTCGAATGAGCATTCTTCGTGGAAGTATTATTGGTTGGATTGGTTGTTCGGAACTAAAGCTGAATGAATCAAGGTGATGTGTTTTATGAAAACAGATTTGGCTATTAAAAAGTCAAGTTTGTAGAAGGAAAAAACTCCCCTATCTCCATAGGAGGTCGATTCATTTATCCTTCATTTGGAAAATGTTTATTTAAATATTACTTGCATCCTACACGGGATTTGAAATCATTTTTCTGAATGAACTATCCTAATGTCCTCTTGACCTTAGTAGTGATAGAAAAGACCGAATAGCAAATGAGTGTTTGTATCCTAAGTGCAAAATCTAAGGCTCCCTTAAAAACCAAATACTGTTAAACAGTAATGGGTTTTTTCCTAGATGTTTTACAGAACTTTCTGAACAAAGTAGCAATATTTATGAGCAAAACCGAAATAGCAAGCAAATACACGATTTATTTTTATTAAAAATAAGCAGTTGTTGAAGTGAAAATTATGGAGTAAAAACAGGAATCGGAGCATTGAGAATACTGAATCAGCAAATAGCTGTAATACGACCGAGATTTACTGTTTTTGTTATCTTTAGAAGTCGCTGTGTGAATATTTCTTTTAAGAACGATTCTTATGAGTGCATCTGCAAGTATTACAAGTTTTATGAATAAAAAAAAAATAACGGACGACAAATCAGCAGTAAATTTCATCAACCCATCTTATACAAGGATTTCTTATAGAAGAAATAGAGCACGCACACACCCATTTTATAAAATGAATGTTTTTAGCTTGAACATTAGTTCGGAAGATAATTTTGTTTTTGATATTTCCCCACCCTTTTTATAGAAATTATTGGAGAAGCATGCTGCATAGGCGTGCATGGCCAATAACAAACAAAAATAGGTATTATAAGTCCGGTTACCTAGACTGCAGGGCGACTAATCGGCGTCGAAGGTCTGTCGTGTTCCGACATGGTTAGGTTATTTCTTAGAATTATATGTGATCAATATAACCTGTTTGTGTGAGAGTATGTAGTGGAAATGTCTGTGTAGGGAGGAGCCACACTTGCTGTTTATCACTAGATTGAATGTCGGACGTTCATCTGTCCTAATCAATAGATATAAAAAATCCAATAATAGTTAAAGTTTGGTTGAAAAGGTGTCCTCGGAAGTTTAGTATATAGCATAAAAGTAACAATTAATATTTTGTTATTAATTGATTATCAACTTTTGCGTCGTGGATATTTAGAGAATTGAATCACTTAATGGCTACAAAGGAACACAGTGGCCCATAGAACACACTCGACGATGTGATGTAAGAGAATTATTCCGGAGTCAAAGATAACCTGGTAGGCAATCGCAGATCCCATTTCCTGTTGCTGAATCGCTACAGCTGATGTTGAAGCTCAGTGGCAATAGCAATCGCTATTGCCACTGAGCTTCAACTATACCAAGGAGTGATCAGCAGTAACAGATTCTAAATGTTTTATAATGAGGTGGATAGTATTTTAATGATTATGATTCTTCTTCTTATTCTCTCCCGTAGTCCTAAATGGACCGTTAGGTCACTCATGGCTAGTAGGTGATATTCTTTGTTAGCCTCCTCCAGTCGTCTCGGATTCTTGTTCTTGATGTCAGTTGGGAAAGGGAGGAATTTGTCCATTTTTTGATGTTATCAGTCCATTTTAATCGAGGTCGGCCCCCTAACCCTTGGTCCCTTAACGATTCCTTCTAGTGCTTGCTTTGGAATGCCATTAGCCCTCCACATTTCCGAACCATTTCATCTGTCTTCTTCTGATGACTGTCAGAATATTTTCCCTTTTTCTCCCGTCTATTGAATCAATCAGTTTTCGGAAATTTTCATTGGTTTTGTGAGCAGTATAGAGAATTCTCAGAAGTCTTCTGTAAGTTTTCATTTCAAAAGATAGGAGTCTCCTCTCATCTTCCCTCAATAAAGTCCAGGCCTCACAACCATACAAGAGGATAGAATTCACCAAGGTGTCAATTAGTCTTAGTCTGGTTGTGATTACTATTCTGTTATCTCCCCACAATGGTTTTAACTTCTGTAGGGCCACGGTTGCATTAGCAATTCGGTATTTGATGTCGGTTTTTGAACGACCATCTTGACTCAACGTGCTTCCTAGACAAGTGAACTTCTTTACATTCTCAATTTTTTTATTGCCCATTTGTATCTTTTAAGAATTCAATGTCTGATTTTGAGGTTATCATTGTTTTTGTAGGTTTATGTATAATCCATATTTTTTTAATGTTCCGAAAATGCAGGTGGTTATCTCTTGTAATTCTTCTTCACTTTCTGCCAGAATATCGATATCGTCTGCAAAACGTAAGTTATTTATTCCTAGTCCGCCAACTACTATTCCAGTGTCATATTCATGATTAGCTTCATCTATGACATATTCCAGAAAACAATTAAAAAGAGGAGGGGACAAGATGCATCCCTGTCTTACACCCCTCCGTTCTGTCCGGAACAGTCCACTGCTGTAATTTTTAATTTCAATTCTCATATCAAATGAGGAGTAAAAAGATTTAATAATCCTAATGATTTTGTTTTCAATACCATAATGTTCTAAAGTTTTTCATAATGCCTCGTGCCATATTCAGTCAAAAGCTTTTTGAAGGTCTAAAAAATTGTCACAGATTATTTTGTTATGTTCTATGTATTTTTCACCTAGTATGTGTATTGTAAAAATATGATCGATTGTACTTCTGGATTTCCGGAAACCCGCTTATTCATCTGATAGTCTGCTTTCTATTTTCTTTTCGATTCTTGACAATAGTATTTTTAACAGGATTTTGCTTGTATGACTAATAAGGCTTATTGTTCTATAGTTGCTACATTTATTGCTTTTTCCCTTTTTAGTAATAGGTACAAGGACAGATGTCCGCCAATCAGAAGGCCTAGTCTCTGTATTCCATACGTCCTGGAATAAATTTAGCAAGGTGTCTATGATGACGATGTCACCTTCTTCGCGTATCAGTTCCAATGTAACACCATCAATTCCCGGTGATTTTCCTATTTTTGAGAAGCTAACTGCTGCAATGACTTCTTTTAATATCGGGTAATCTCCTTCCTCCGAACTTACTGGCAAAATTCCGTCCTAAATATCGTCAGTCAGTTGAGGGTCCTTTTGAAAAAGCTTGATTGCGTAACATTTCCAACTATCAACTATTTTCCTGTTGTCCGTGATAGGAGTTCCATCTTCTATGCTCCAATTAATTGCAGTAAAAGATTTGGTTAACATATTGATAATTTGAAAAGCACTTTTAGGATTATTTTTATTTAAGTCCTCTTCTATATTTTTGCATCCATACAGTATCCATAAGTTTCTAGCATGTTTGATTTCTTTTTTAATAATCTTAGTAATATTTGTACACTATTTTCTATTATCACCGCTATTAATATGAGATTTCAAATATTTCCTTTCGTCGCATAGGTCCATAATATTTTCGGTTATCCATCGTTTATTTGTTTTCCTTTTGTATCCAAGGATTTCTTCAGCTGTCTCGATTATCTTTTGTGAGAAATATTTGGTTTTAGATTCGATATTATTATATTTCTTGAAGCGTTTGTCAAAAATGTGTTTTAATTTATGATTAAGACGCATATATTACATTGTAATTATAAGGTTGATGCGATGTCATTTTTGGCCTCTTTTGATGTACGTTTGTTCTCTGTGCAGCACATCATCAGCAATTTGCTCTTCTGTCAAAGCAGCAAACGTAATTAGATTTTCTTATGTAAAGATGTTGTAATATTTCTAGTGAATAGGTTCCCGATATTAGTTAATGTCACGTTTTAAAAGGGTTACTGAGTCAGTGATTTGCAGAGGACAATGTTACGCATGCGCTGTTTTTTATTTTTTTATGGTTCATGAAAATCCAGTTATGAAAATACTCCAGACGTCTTCTAGAAGTGTTAATAGAATTTGCTGATTAGCTTTAAATGAAGCTTGTCACTTCTTAATGGGAGTTGAATTCGGATATTTCCTAGCTATTATTTTGGTTGATGAAGATTAAATAACATCGTTCGGCATGTCCACATATTTTGTTATTTAGCATTAACCTTCGATCAAGAAATTTACTCTGCCATACTAAGAAATTGAGCCATCGTCATTTCCTTTGTCGTACTCATATAGGATTATGTTGTTAGATACCACGAATAGTAGTTCATTATTCATAAATGAAAAGTTGAGAAAATATCGATTTCGATGTTTAGTCACATGATAGGCTTTTTATATCCCCGTAATTTACTAGCATGATGGGTAGCATTCAAAATTGCGAACAAGAGATTGCATTTGTCTGGTTTTCAACTTCAAAAACAGACTGCATTATATTACGTAATAGGTCTCCTACTAAGAAATTAAATATTTATGAATTTTAAAAATAACAGATTTAGTATTACAGAGAAATATTTCTTTACTATCCCATTCAGCTCATAAGATTACAATGTAACAAAAAACTTTAACTGTCAACTTTATTATTAGGATTATATACCACGTAATCCGCTTCGTGGTCGTCTACTTCCTATAACCCTTAACTGTTTGATAATGTCCGAGCTCTTTTGTAATACTTCTATCGCACATTGACCATCGTACACCTCACATCATCACTCATTATTTATTGCTTCTCTAGATGAATCCAGAACTTCTCGATACACAACGTTATTGATGATTTCGGACCCACCGAATATTATTAATAATTTGTATGCTTAAGAATGTGTACTTTGAAATTTCCACATACTATTGTTCGTATGAGAAGAGCTTTCTGTTGATAGTGACGTAGCATGTAGATGGAAGATCAAGTAGGGTAGACGAAGAGTTGTGTGGTGTAGAGTGCCTTCCTGCAATGAATTCTTGTCAGTGTTGCTAGCGATAATCATAATAAAAGACACTTTTAAAATATGTTACATTAGCTGGAATAATTAGTTTGAAATCGTTCTCCCTAGATCTCATTTAACTTTCATAGGACTCTTGAACCTCCGTGTGAAGTTCATCTTTAAGCCCGACTCTGCGGTTCAGTTCTGCTTAACATCTCAAAGTAGGATGCGCTAATCTTTAGCAGGAAGCAGTTAGAATAAAACATCCTTCTGATACGGCTCTTCATTAACTATCTACGAACAATAACCAAGAACTTCACTAAGATAAGATTATTACTCTATTCGTTTTCTCGGGATTCCATACATCCGTTTGCTGAGTCCCTTTCTTGCACAATTATATGATAGAAAGATAGAAAGACGTGATGATTCTCAATTGCCGGATATAGAACTGGAGAAAGACATTTATACCACTACCTACAAGTAATTTTCTAGGGCAGTACTATCGGCGAGCAATAGTCGTACGTATGCGTGTGTATATACATTCATTTGTGTTGACTTCATGTTTCATTCGCTACATAAGAAGCAGGTGAAGACGGCTTCTATAATTATGTGCAAGTTTCCGTCATAGCTGTCACATCATCTTCCATAATTACATGACCATCCACTCGAAGATGCTAACTGTAACCTGGATAGACTAATGGATGGATCTGCTTCCTGACAGCAAATGTGCGCGTGGGGAAAGTTAAATGACAGTTGAGCGTCACTCGAGTTTAGAAAAAAACTGTCACTTTGTCCCTGCAAAGGAAGTTAATGAAAGTCTTCAGCCTTTAGCAGAAAGTGATGTCAGAAAATAGGAGAAATCTCTGGGGCTCTCACGTCAGTGGTGACTTTTAACGGCGAAGAACCGAACTGGAAAAAAATTTGCAAGTGACGGATAATCTACTTTATTTTTCGAGCAGCATTTAAATAAATAAATCCTCGGTGTTGTGCAAATGGAACAACGCAATGATGCGGACATTTGGAATGACAGAAAATTGAATAAGAAATAAATGAAAAACATACAAACATTAAAAAGTATGTTGTTGTGAACAGCAGTTTGTTTCTTCTTTCATCGTTCAGACTTACTTCTGGCAGTAAAGCTGGTGTTCCGAGTGAAAGGGATTTATTACGTTGTTGTTTCGCATGCATCTGATCGTGTATGCATTTGTTAACTACTTAGGCAATGTAACTGCGGTTCATGTGCTGCATAAACAGTACTGACAGATCTCCAAACAAAAACATAATTAATTGCTGGTTGCTTGGTTGTAAAATAGAAGCATACTCTGTGTTCAAAAGAGAACAGCAACACCTATTATAGAATACGAACAAAACTTCAGTGAAATAAATCTTTTTCTTCTTTTTTTATTTTTATAAATACAGTTTACAAGTCCGATGATTTTTGAAATGGGTAAGAAGAGAAATTTTCTCATCCTTGCCAATTAACAAAAGTAAAAGAGAAAAGAAAGGTAAAAAAGAAAGGTAAAAAAAGGGAACAAATATCTTATAATTTTCAGTTATTTCTGACCCACTTTAATACCGCAATGCCTTACCAACCTGTCTTGCTCATGATTTAAATTTTATCTGGAGATTTATACAGTTAGGTTTCCCTTTATTACTGACATCCCGTTACTTATCCCGGGTTTCTTTTTTTTTTTAACTTAAATTCATTTATTTTATCTTGTGAACCGATATTTCGCTTGTTACTTACATACCTTAAATACTTGCAAATGTGGCAGTGCACGCCAACTTTCTTACCAATAAAAACTAGTGCTGCCATCTAGTATAAAACAGTGAAACGTTTGAAACAACAGCTTATGTTATGTTATCTGAGTAAAATCGGAACTATTCTTCTATGAGATGACATTTTGGTTATAAAAGAACCTACACAAATTTATTATATATAGATTATACTTGACAATAATTATAATAAAACTCCGCTAAGTCATTTCATTCCCCAACGGGATCAATAGAGGGCGTTTAAGCATTTAACCAAAATTATTATTATTATTATTTTTTTTTATGGAAACTGCGGTGGAGGCAGTCAATTTACATTCATACCTAGTCAGAGATAGTTGGCTCAAGACTATCAATGATTTTAATTGGCATCGGGGGAAGAGACTACTGTCGACAACTGCTGCCATCTTGTGGTTCCTAACCCCAACACTATATATTAATATATGAAGCATAAGCAAACAAAGAAGGCAATGGATTAAACAAGAATAATTTATTGCCTGTTGTATAATACGCTTTGTAACTCAGCGGTAAAACTTTCAGCAACTTACATCTAATTCCTTAGCGAGATGGGGGGGGGGGATTTAATGCTAACAGGTACAACTTTCCAAAGTTTTTTTGTAGCTGACATCCAGTACGAATGTTAAGTGTTTTACATTGGCGGCTAGTTAAAACGAGGATGCTTAATTATTGCATGATGTGGCTCTTGATCACGTATATACGGAACAAAAAAATCTTTATTCGCAAGCTATCTTTCCCTCGAGCATATAATAAATCAACACATTACACTATCGTGTAAGTAGTAGTGAAATCAGATAGGCTGTATAAGTTAAGAGCTCTGATACTTTGCCAGGCAGTGTACACTTTTCAAAGAGAGAATATAATATCTTCATAAGAGAATCTTATTACGAGATTAAAGGGAAAAATTGAATTATAAATAATAAAGTTAGAAATTCCTGTTTGTTATTTTATTGCCTTTTCATTATAACAATTCATGTGATGAACTACGGAGATGTGTGTTCGGATGCCACGTACAAACGCTAACGAAGAGATGGTGGTAGGCAACTGAATGGGGGAGGGGGCACAGAACCGAAAGAGCGTGAGAATAACTGCAGGAAGTCCTTTTGTATCAGAGTGACTTCATTATTTTCGTATAGCATGAACGTAAAGAGAGACAGAGAGAGAGAGAGAGAGAGAGAGAGCTTACCGCCCGGCTTGTTTCTAGCGTTTCGTAATCCATTAGCGCACCATTTCTAGCAAGGCGTTCCTGGAGTTTCCATATTCAGCACTCCATGATGCATGGTCGTCAGTTGCTCCGTTCAAATTTATCACCGTCAGTTGTCTACGGTAAATCAGATTATCCTGTAGTGTAATTGGGCACACTGCGAGGATACTGTTGCACTTGGCTTGATGAGATTCCAATCGGATTTGACGCTCCATTCGTCAGCGTCATGGTCCGCATCTGTTGTGGAGAGAATAAAAGCATTTTCGGGGAAATTCACGGAACAAGTAAGACACTTCATTTTCCCCGTATTTCTTCAAGTCAACTGATTTGTGCCCTCCCCTCCTCTCTCTCTCTCTCTCTCTCTTCCTTCGACTCTTCAAGGTACCTCCAGCCTGTCAAAATGGCTGCTGCACATATCTGGAATGACCTTGGCAATTGATTTGTGTCGTTCATTCATCAAACGTGTCTTAATGTGGACCCGTTTTATGTTTCCAATAATCTCCTAATGGCCAACTTTTAAGGCTTTGCTAATGTGTTCAATTGCTCGTATCATCGAGATGTAAGCTATTCTTAGGTAGTCAATGAAAATAGAATGTATTTGAGTTACATTGAGTACGCATGTCCCTTTTATCGAGCACGTACAAGTACAAAATAAAATGTAACAATAAATTATTAAAATACCGAGCCATACAGCTTCATTTCGGCGATGCAAAATTACACAGGTAAAGTAGATATTAGATCCAACGTTATTTCAAAGCCGAATGTTTGTAGAAACTATGAAGTTTCGTAAAATGGACCAGAGAGCTTACAAGAATACAATCCTCAGAATCCCCGAGTTGCCTTAGCTTGCACTACTTAAAAATTATGAGCGCTTCCCAAGAGTTTAAACATATATTCGCGTCTAAACATATATACTTCTATTAGTGCATTTTTTAAGGTTTCGCTGGCCTGACAGTGAAACGTTTTTAATAATTATTATTTTAAAATAATAATAATATTATTATTTTTATTTTACGTGCCTACCGAGAGTTCGCTTACGAAAAATACATTTCTGTGACATTTGATTTCCTTAATACTAAAAGAGAGTTTCTGCTTTTTTAAGGTTTCTTCTGCTCTGGTCTCTGAAGAGAACCAACCAGTTCGAAACAGCTATCAGGCTATAGTGAAACTTTAAAAAAATGCACTAATAAAAGGCACATATATGGATGCTTAGGCAGCGCTAATAGAATGTATTTGAGATATAAATAGAATGTCTTTTCATATCTATTCTAGCTAATAGAATGTCTTTTCATATCTATGCAATGTAAGAATAAATATTCTTGAAACCAATGAGCTATTTTTGTTCTTCTACTAATTAAAATTTGTATATATTTTAGAATTATGTTGAAGGTAGGTGTCATAAAATATGCTTGGTATGGTTCAGATCACAAAATTAAGTAAAACTTGGTTTATTTTTGACCTCTTTGTGTGTTTTCAAGTTTTCGTAAGGCAACTCGTCAGGCCTTGACATCGTTTGCTTAAAACAAGTTAAGCAAACAGAGACAGCTACTTACATTGGTCTATTAGAGTATCAATATTATCTGTGAGAGATCGCATTTATTTTTTTTGGGGGTCTTGTTTAGCTATTAAAGTAATAATTTTATTTCAGTTCTTTATATTTCTACTTTTATTAATAATTTAATAAGTGACCAACATTAATTGTCAATGTCATATCCCCCACGTGCCCTCGAGGGTAGAGAGGTTTGACATAAGTTCGTTTACAGGCCGAAGTTAACCCTGTAAGAGTGTCCAATCCTCAACAGAGTGCCAAAACCATGGAACGATTTTCCTTTCCAACTGCTAACTGCGCTCAGACTTGCTTAACTTTTTGCGTGAGCCATTAGTAGCGGAGACTCTACCAATCGACCAACCTTTGCTGGCAAGTTATTAATTACCACATTATTATTATTATTATATTTTATTCACAGTCAAAACAAGATATCATTCAGTTTGACTGGTGATACAGAACAATTCCGATTGTAACCAAGAATCTTAGAATAGTCTGTTAGTTAGCATCGTAAAATATAAACTGTTCCAAGTAATACTGTGTTTTAAGATCATATGTGGTCACTTCGGTGATGTTTCATTCTTGTAAATAGTTGGACAGCTTTTTTAAAATTGTCCCAAGTGCACCGATAACTGTTGGGATAACTTTGGTATGTTTAAGCCACAGCCGGTCAACTTCGATTGCCAGATCTCGATATTTCGCAATTTTTCCCAGTTCTTTGTTGTTAATATTGTTATCACTGGGTACTGCGATTTCGATAATCCAAACCTCTCGATATTCGATAATTGTGATGTCAGGTCTATTGTATTCTAAATGCCGATCAGTTTGTAATCTAAAGTACAAGAGACTTTTTGCTGTTTCCTTTTCCATTGTTTTTATGCTGCCACCAGTTATCAGAAATAGGAAAGCCATAGTTTTGCATACATGTCAATGAACTATTTTGGCCACCTGATCATGGCGGTATTTATGGTCAGTTTCAGCTATCCTGCTGCAAGCACTGATTAGAGGTTCCACAGTCTCATCTTTCTGATCGCATAATCTGAATTTGCTGTTATTATTGATGTTCCACATTTTTGCTTCGATTGCATTAGTTTGTAATGCCTGTTCTTGAGTGCTAGAATAAATCCTTCTGTTTCTTTTTTAATATATCTTTATTGTAGACATTGTGGTCACAGCATTTTTTTCTCAATATCTGCAAGCAATCGGCCTTTCAAGGGTTTATTTTTCCAGCGCACATATCGAATATTTTGTTGTTCATTTTGTAATCGGATTTGTTTTCTATTGCTCCTAGAAGTCATACTTATGAAATGGCTTGAAGTACTTGCTCATTGCTATTGTCGATGTAATTTTTTAAACTAATTTCTTCTTCAAATGTCTGTCTCACTTGCAGAGGACCCCGTTCACCTGTTCTTCTTGGTAGATACAGCTGGTCCAGGTGGTCTTTGTTTAAGCTTTTATGCCAATTGTGTATTGGATCATATCCCAAGGAATTCACTGCTGGAATTCTGTTTAATCCATATAGTTTTGTTTTCAGAATATTCCTGACTTTTTCGATGTATTCTTTGATTACTAGAAAAACGAACTTCTTGTCTATAACTTGACTTCCAATTATGCTACCAGGGTATTTAAGATATTTTGATATACGTAAATGCCAGTGAATTACAGATTCAATTAGTCAATTTGTTCATTACTTTTATCGACAAAACCCAATAAAATTATTATTGTATTAGGTTATTGTTCCTGCTACAGCGATCGAACCCAATGATTTTAAATGTCTTGCAATAACGGAAATGTATCCCTTTTTTATCTACAACGATATAACGACTGCGTCGTCCTGGCTGAATTGTTCCAATGTCATTTGTTATCTCAATATCGATTTAAGTCGGTCAATTTTAGTTCCAAAATAAACCCAAATGATACAAAATGATATAAAATAAAACAAACTAAACTGAGTACAATTAACTCAACGGTAAATTGAGTTGTGCTACCATACGATAATTCCATTGCAGTGTTTGTCGATTTAACTGAAGAGATTGATTCAGTTGATTGTTACGAAATTCTTTGAAAATTAATTACTCAGCTTGCTTTTCAGTTTACCAATAAACTATCGTTAGTACAATTTCACCCTGGCAAATGCTGCAATTAAATAAATACAGAAAACGTGTATTAACCAGCATGTGTTTATTTGATAATTGCTTGTAATAAATTACAATTTATTATCATTTATTATAACGTTTAAGATTGAAATGGATCAATCTAAACTAAAACTAAGATGATTCAACAATTATAATAATAAGCTCATATAACAAATTTCATCAAATATCCTTACATCCCGAGTTGGGTTTGGACCCAAAAATTCGAATCTAATGCGCATGTGCATCCTAAAGTAAGCCTAGTACGTCATTTTCAGAATTGGAAGAAAATTTAGAATGCTTAAAAAAAAAAGAGAAATAATTTTATTTTAATAAATGCCGACATACTTTAAAGTAATTTAGTCAAAAACTGTTGACTAATGAAATCAGTAATCTTTTCAGCTGCGATTTAGCCATCGTGATTAATATTAGACATCCTTTTTAGAATTTCAGTTCCATTCTTATGTACGTCTGTTTCGTTTTCTTTTTTTTAAATTTGCTCTCTCTCTCTCTCTCTCTCACACACACACACACACACACACACATGCACGCACACACACACGACTGATGACTATCTTTCCCGAAACTGACGGCAAAATTAATGGAGTTTTGAAAATTATATCCCAGCAGTCATTACTAGGCAATTATATATGACGCGATCCTTTAATGATGATGACCGGCTATCCATAATGACACCGCGACTCTTGCCAATAATTTGTCTTACTTTAGGAGGCACACTTTTCTGTGAACAGATGATGTATGCATTTGGATAATTCAGTGATATTAAATTCTGCATATAAATAGCCGTGTTGCATTTTATTTTTAGATGTATGTTTTGTTGTTATAGCTTCCGAAAGAGTATTTGCTCTGATTGCGGAAATGCAAATATAATTTTATCCGAAAGGATGGAGAGAGAGAGAGAGAGAGAGAGAGAGGTGTGCTGTTATTAGCAGTAATTTCTAATAATCTGTATAAACCAAACAGATTTTATAAATGACCAACAAATTACATGAAACATATTTCCAATATTTCCACAATAACTTGTGCTACGTTATAATTTGAACCGACAGTTTCGAGGAGATGCTACTCAATCTTCAATCACTAACTAGTCCTAAAAATTAAGAAAAAAATAACCATATTATTATCTTTTACGTAAATTATTCGTTTTTTTTTCAGTGTTTTTTAGGTTGTTTATATAATATCATGTTCTTCAACGTACGTGTCCCTCATATATTAGAAATACATTCCGCGTACGAATGCTGGGGGCTGATTAATCACGATGTCCAAGTACTCACCGACTTTTGTAGGAATCCTGCTTAATTTTAATTGTATATTCATAAGGAATACGAACCAAACTAATTATGGTCGACATGAATTCTGCACGTGGCTTACTTTTCAACAGCTCTTCCATCAAGTGTAACTATTAAAGCTATTTGAATGGATCATTAGATTACTTTTGAATATTTTGCTATTTTACTTATGACAAAGTTTACTGTGCTGCCATCTATTGGTCTTAATATTGAACTTTCTTTTCTATTACAATAGTTTGTTTAAATTATTTTCAATATTTGATTAATTAAAGATAATTTTTTTATATGTTAATTAACTCAATGTCTTATTTTATTAAAAAATGCAATGATGAATGATGAATGAGAATATCTAAGTTGAAATTCTTTTTATAATTAGCATGTTTTTTTTTTTTTTTTTTTGATTTTCAACGTCAAGTATAGTAGAAATTCGGCTTATTTTAGTTTACATCTGAAAAGTTGTTTTCAACTACCGAAAGACACCATCCTTTTATTCAATATTAAGTAAAAAAATGTTCATTTCTCTGTTGCCATAGTGATTCTAATAACATCCATGGACTTCGTATCTATTTAGGTAGCTTACTTGACGATAATCTTAAACTCGCTGACACGTTCTCTGCTATCTTCCGCGTTACGAAAGAGAGAAAGAGAGAGAGAAATGTGACGTGACATCCCTTTCTGTGCTCCAGGCAGTTATTGTAGTAACTAAATGTTAAGCTACGTTCCCTTTCACGTACTTGTCACTTTCCATTTGAGTACCTTTTACACGCACGTGAAGACCCTTAATCCCCTGTGGAATTTTCGAAACATCTTTCAAGATCCAATTTCTTGTTCTTAGATTCCCTTTTATTCGCCGAGCTAAGAAGCCTCAGGTTTTATGTTATTTACTCAGCTCAGTAAAGTTCTCAAGAAAATCCTGTTCTAGAAGGCTGTCGTTAATAGTGTGCTAGGGAAGTTTTTTTTTACTCCCTTAACCACTGTCTCTACTTCTACCTTTTTCTTGGTTATCTCCTACTGTGATCTGATCTTGCCAATTCCTGTACATGCCGTGTGAAACAAACAGAACGAAGATCTACTATTATTAACACTGAACAGTAATCTATTTGGTATATTTTAAGTTGTTTCTTGTTCGTAATCAATGCGATTAATGTTTATTTTGGTCACTTTCCATTACTGCTAATGTAAGGCGATTTAGCATTCGATAATTTACATGATCTTTCGCTCTTATTTCATTACTGTTTCATACTAAGAAGAAAAAAAATCTCCTTTGGGTAGAATGGGATTTATTAGGAGAATCCAATAGATTCTTCTTATAAATTCACTCTAAGAATTCGATCGGTCTCTTTAAAACCACTCAGCATGATAAATCTGCTTTCGGTACGCTGCATGGTCAATTTCAGTGATATCCTACGACAGGCTACTTGGAAACATTTGTAGGTATACTGTTAGGCGAACGTGATGAATTCCTGTGCGTCCATCGGAGTTGTTCACGGCGAGACCTTCCATGAGCATTTCGTTCCCAAAGATGCTGAGTGAGATGGAGATCTTGTGACTTGGAGGAGGGGATTCCATTCATATCGAATCATTATTGTGTTCCTGTAGCCCTTTCTAGACGACAGGTTCCGTGTGGCATGGAGCAGTGTCAATGTCTATCTCACACAAAGTGCACTGTTAGCATAAATCGGTGTGCGTGGACCGTAAAACCATATTAGTACAACTAGAACCATTCACCTCTTCTCTTCTGTTAGCAAGGAATCCTCCACCGCATCGCATTGTTGCAATGGTTAAGTTTTGATTGTGTAGGATGGCCTTCGTGCCTTCAGTCGTTGCTTGCTATTATGTCTCAGACACTACTGCTCCCAACCCTTTTTTTATTTATGCTAAATTTAAGGAATCAAAATAGGATATCAGAAGATTTTTTTTTTTTTGCAAACAGGTGTATCATTTTAGAAATCTCAGTTTCTTTAAAAATGTCGAAATATACAAAATCCCCCAAATCATTTTATTGTCGGCATGACTGGCTATATATGAATAACTTAACTTGCTCTCCACCCAATAAGCTGTGGACTCGAATCTCAGATTTTTGTGACTGATGTTGCCAATGTGAGACCACCACTGTGCGTACTGCGCTCCTAAAGTGGCTTGAAAATGTTCGGCCTCAAGAACAAGACTCCCAAATTATGTTATCTTTAATCTGCATGCGATAAGGTTAAAAGCATTCATGGACCGAATTTATTTATATTAAATAGTACTCACTATAATAATAATAATAATAATAATAATTAAAAAAATTTTTTTTAATAGTTTAATACTTTATTTTCTCTCAGATAAACTGCATACATATAATATAAAATTTCAGCAATGATACTACATTTTCTTTCATGTGATTCAAGAACAATTTCTAATTAATATCATTATAATTTGCATAATGTGCAAATGCTATAACAGAATGATTCATGTATTATTAGTAAACATAATAATACCACAATAATTTACGTGTACTGTTGTTAAAGTTAACATTGCAATGTAAACTGTAACATTGCATGTTGAAATGAAAATTTTTTTTTTCGAAGTTTGAGAAAATATGATCATATACATATATAATATGATCATATAAATAATATATAAATATGTTTAATATCAATAAATATCAATAAAAATAATTTTTTTCTTTTTAATAATAATAATAGTTTATTATAAATAATTACATGAATACTAAAATTTAGGCAACAATGCACCGTTTTCATCCAAATGGTTCAGTAAAAATTATAATCACTCATAATATCATTATCATTTGCAGAATTTCTCATTGACACAATAATAAAAAGCGTGTATTATTACCATTAATAATAATAATACTTTAACATATATAACAATATAACAATAATAATACTTAATAGTAATACTTTACACTTAATAACTCACAAGTTAAACAATATCATTTATTGCAGGCGTAAACTTCTGTCGCTAATTGGTTCAAAAGACATATTTCGGTGATTACACCACATTTTTTTATTATTTAGTTATATAAAACACTGAAATAATAGTTCCCAACAAGTTTCGTAAATCGTAGGATTTACATCTTCAGGGGTAAATAGTATAACTTAAAGTTTAAACAAGAGAATTAATAAATACAAATCATAACCGTCTAGCTATTCATAAAACTCAAATAACAGAATGCAGATATATAACGTTATTGACGTTGAACAATACTGGACGATGTCACGTGTGCTTGTTCTCGTTCATACAGTCCGAGCTCAGATTGAGGTAGATTTTTTATTAGAGCTGACCACACTTGATGGAGAATTAAACCTGGATAAAGGCAATGCAACTGTCGTTTTAAATGCTACAGAATATGATAACAAAATGAAAAGTCTCCTGGAAGATACAAACACCTACAAACCCATAGACAGAGACCCGACTTGGCCTACACACAAAAAAAACAAACCATCTAATAAAAAAAGTGCCTCTCTGGACGGAAGAACTTAAAAAATGCTTACAATCAAAACATCCTTTGATACCAAGAATATATGGTGTTCCAAAGATCCATAAGACAGATATACCTTTAAGACCAATAGTAGATGGAAGAGATTCACCGACTTCCAACTTGGCGAAATACCTCACCAACATGATCTCACAACATATAGGAAAAACATCTTCCTTCATAAAAAATAGTACACATTTCATAGAAAAAGTGAAAGATATACATATTGGTCCAATAGACATCTTAGCAAGTCTCGACATTATCAGCTTGTTTACAAACGTCCCGAGATAAGAAATTTTGAATCTCCTAGAAGACCTCTTCCCTCCGGACATCTTGAATCTTTTTAAACATTGTATAAACAATACTTTTTTCACCTATAAAGATAGAATCTGGGAACAAAAAGAAGGGCTGGCCATGGATTCATCATTATCACCGGTATTAGCAAACTTATTTATGTAAAAATTTGAAAACAATGCTCTTAAGAATTATCATGAAAAACCAAAAATATGGCTACGCTATGTGGACGATATTTTCATCATATTCAGTGGAACAACAGATGAACTTATCAATTTCAAAGATTATCTCAACAATTTGCACAACACCATAAAATTCACTTTAGAACAAGAAAAAAATAAAAAACTTCCTTTTCTGGATATTCTATTAGAAGTTAATGAAGAAAGTAAACTCTCCTTCTCAGTATATAGGAAGCCGACAAACACTGCAAGATTTCTAAATGCAACCTCACACCACCACCATCCTTCACAAAAAATAAGCTTAATTAAAACTCTTCGAGACAGAGCATACAATATCTCCAGCACACAAGAAAGATGTAATGAAGAACTAAAATACTTAACACAAATCCTCCAACAGAATGGATATGAAACAAAAACCATCAAGAGAATCCTTAAAATGCCTCCAGCTAACAACACAATAAAACAGGATTACAAAAACGCAATCTCGCTTCCTTATATCAAAAATGTTACAGATAAGCTAGCCAAATTAATGAACAAACACAACATAAAAGTAGCCTTCCTTCCTATGGAAAAAATCTCAAGATTCCTACATCCACCAAAACCACCTCATCATCCTCTTAAAAAACCAGGAGTCTACAAAATCCATTGCTCTTGCGGGATTTGTTACGGACAGACAGGAAGATCTGGAGAAATATGCATGACTGAACACCAAACAGACGTACAATACAAAAGAGAACAAAAAAACTCTGGCAAAAAATGACGATGTCATACATAGAAAACAACAGTTATATACGAAAATTTAAAGAAGCTACTAATATGCTAAAAAAAACCAACCCAATGCAATAAAAATCAAGGTTTAATTCTCCATCAAGTGTGGTCAGCTCTAATAAAAAATCTACCTCAATCTGAGCTCGGACTGTATGAACGAGAACAAGCACACGTGACATCGTCCAGTATTGTTCAACGTCAATAACGTTATATATCTGCATTCTGTTATTTGAGTTTTATGAATAGCTAGACGGTTATGATTTGTATTTATTAATTCTCTTGTTTAAACTTTAAGTTATACTATTTACCCCTGAAGATGTAAATCCTATTTACGAAACTTGTCGGGAACTATTATTTCAGTGTTTTATATAACTGAATAATAAAAAAATGTGGTGTAATCACCGAAATATGTCTTTTGATTATCACTTATGTTGCAGTTTACATAATAATATTTTTTTTTAAATTTAAATATATAAATTAAATATATAATTTTAAATTTAAATATGTAACTGAAGTGTTACTATCACATTTTCTGTTTATTACAAGTATTCATTACAGAATGTTAAGTAAATAATGGTTAGATAAATACTGCTACTGGGATGTAATGTCTCAACTGCATCCTCGAAGCTTTGTAATTAGCTTATCTGAGGATGACACTGGTTATATACAGGGTGTTCGGGATAAATTTGACAGTTTCGTAAGGAAAAAGAAAATCTTCTTTGTATCTATTAAATTTAATGAATTGACAAAAAAACATTACAGGCAGAGTTAATTACAATACTATCAACAAGATTTACTCAAAATAACCACCATTAGCATCGATCACAGCTTCAATTCTGCTTCGGAACCTCGAACAAGCTGATGCTACAGTCTCCCTGGGAAGGGCCGCAAAAACTGTTTTAATTTTATCCATTAACTGGGCTTTTGTATTACTGGAAGTGCGATTGGTGTCTTTTTCAACTGCGCCCCATACAAAATAATCCATGGGGTTAAGGTCTGGGGAGTTTGGAGGCCAAACATTTGGACTGGTGAAGTCGTAGAAATTTTCAGACAACCATTTTTGACTTTTCCCAGAGGTGTGGCAAGGGGCCGAATCCTGCTGCCATACATACGGCCTACCATTGGCTACCCTTGTTATCCAGGGCTTGACTACAGTTAGCAACTCCACGAACAAAGCCCGAATTCCAATGCCAGGGTTCTTCAACACCTGTTCCTGCAGATTTGCGAGGAATTCTGCTGTACGAACGCAATCAGATCGTCTGCTAGGGATCTTTCTTCTTGCTACATCCTCGTAGTCACCATTGCAAGTCTCTAGTTCATGCCTGATTGTTTTTACTGTATTCAGGGAGCATTGGGCAGCAGTCGTAATATCCTTATTTTGATGGCGGGCACGAATCATCATGATACAAGTTATTCTCTTCCATGATTCAGGTGGGTTCCAGCTATCCATCCTTTCTGACATCTTGTATATGAATGAAGAAGGGTCCAAACTTTTAAATGAAGAGAAGTGTGTGTTAATACATGTAACTTACGGAAAAATATAATTAATTATAAATATGTCAAATTTATCCCGAACACCCTGTATATATATATATATATATATATATTTATTGATTTGGTTGCTGTGTTGGAAGTAGGCAGGTGTTTGGGAGGTCAAATGAATGATCTGAAAGGTCTGATCAAAGTGAAATAATAATAATAATAATAATAATAATAATAATAATAATAATAATAATAATAATAATAATAATAATAATAATAATAAAGGTTCATGTAAAATCGGCCAAGCAAATACACTCTACTGTACACGGTTCGTATTTTTAGTCAGGACTTTAAAATGAAATTTGGTTTGGATAAATGAGCAGTTTTATCAATTAAACGATTAAAAAATTAATGACGATAAAAACTTTTATTTTGATCAAGAGAAATATATAAAAGCAATTTCAGATGATGAACACTATAAATACCTAGGAATATTAGAAGCCAGTGATATTCTCCACTCGAACGTTAAACAACAGACAGCAGCACAATGCACCAAAAGAGTAGAAATATTATGAAAACAAAACTAAATGGATTAAACACAATTAGAGCAATGAATTCTTGGGCTATACCACTGATCCGATACACAGCTGGCATAATAGATTGGACAAAAGAAGACCTGGACAAACTTGACCTCAAAAATAGAAAGTTAATGACTATGCATCATGCATTACATCCACGAAGTGATGTTAACCGGTAGTACCTACCAAGGAGAATAGGTGGACGAGGGTGTGCTGCAAGTGTTATTAGACTGTGAAGTTACACCGACAATAACTCTGAGCAAATGTTTCAAGCAATTATACAAGAGGGCTTTCTAAAAGCGACAAGAAACAAATTCGATTACAAAAAGGAACAGTAAAATAACCGATATGCGCGCTGGAAAAATAAACCCTTACATGGTCAATTTCTTCAAGATAATGAGGAAAATATTGACGTGAACAAGACTTGGAAATGGCCACAATATGGACATATTAAAAACGATACAGAAGGATTTATTCTAGCAACTCAAGAACAGATTACAAATTAATGCAATCGAAGTAAAAATGTCGAACATCAATAATAACAACAAATGCAGATTATGCGATCAGAAAGATGAGCATGTAGAATATCTAATCAGTGCCTGCAGTAAGATTGCTTAAACTGACTATGAATACCGTCATGATCAAGTGGCTTAGATAGTGGCCCAGATTCTACCCAGAATTCTTGGGAAGAATCTGAATTGCTCTGTATCACCAGTCAAATTGTTGTTTGAAAGATATCTTGTTTTGACTGAGTATCAATTATGTGAATAAATTATGTGAAATAAATTAATAATAATAATAATAATAATAATAATAATAATAATAATAATAATAATGTCAGATACGTAGAAATTTCGGGTGACTTTGACGTAGTGATTATTGTACTTACACTTACTCGCATATGTTATGTAGTTTGTTGACTGTGGTCTTGTTATCTGATATGTTCTTCTGGTTAATCTGTAGGGGTGGACTGAAGTAATGTTTTAACATGACTGTGTAGTGGCATAAGTGTTTCACCTTAAATATTTTGTGTTTTGTCCGTGCTGCCTGCATAAGTGTGGGTTGTTCCCAGAATATCAGTTTTAACATTTTATCTTGCAACAGTTGTAACCTGTTAAGTCTGTAGTCTGCGCAGAATGCGTATGATGTGATTGCATATCTTAAAATGTTTTCACATAATGCTTTATAGATTTGTGTGTCGGGGCAATATCTTTCAATCGATATAGTTTGCTTGCTATTATCCTGAGTTTGTTGTGTAGGTAGTTTATATGGCTATTCCAACTTCGATCAGCATCGACGTGAAGTCCGAGATAACGTGCTGTTTTCACCTGTGTGATGGTTGTGATTTTAGGATCGGCGCTTTGTGTATAGGAGGATGGATGTCGCATAGTGAGATATTTGGTTTGTATGGGTAGGGTTTGGGGTTTTTTGAATATCAATAGCTTTGTTTTCCCAGGGTTTATATATATACTGTTTTCGGTTATCCAATTAGCGATTTGAATGATGTCGTATGGCATATTTGTGTAAGCGATATTTGCATTGTTGTGAATGAATACTATGGCCGTGTCGTCTGCGTATTGGAAGACTTTGCTTTTTAGGGTAAGATGGTTTATGTCGTGTGTGTATATTAAACAGATAGAACAGCTCCTTTTGATACTTCAGGTTACCGGAAGCTCTTTGCTGTATGCTGATCTTATACGTGTGATGTGCTTTCTGTTTTTCATGTATGCTTTCAACCACTGAAGTAGACGACCTCCGATTCCGGTATGTGTTAGTTTCTTCAACAAGGTTTTGTGTGTTAATGTGTCAAATATTTTTTGTTAAATCAATGAAAACGACTAATACTGTTCTGTTTTTATCCAATACAGCGTTTGCTAGGTCTTTGAAATCTTCCGGGAGTGTTACTGGAAGAATTCCTGTATTTCATTTTTATTTTTTTGAAAGCCATTTTGTGTTTTGGGGATGACTTAGAATGTTTCAACGTATGTGGAGAGCTTGTAATGGACAATGCAGTCCATTGAACCTAGTGGAGAATGTTTCTCTGGGTGAGGAGAAATTGTTTCCTGTAGTTTTTGGACAGAGTTCACGATGTGAATAATTGGAAAGTGGATGTTGGATGGTTATATATTTGTTATCAACTGGTCGAGTCAGTGAATTTCTGAATATCATTAATTTTGTCTTTTCTGAGTTTACGTGTATGGAGTTTTTCGTGAGCCAATCTATGATCAGATTTATGTCGTGTTGCATATTTGTTCGAGCTATGCTTGCGTTATTATGGATGGATATTATTGCTGTATCGTCTGCGTATTGGAATATCGTACCTTGGAGTGGTAGCTGATTAATATCGTGCGTGTAAATATTGAATAGAGTTGGGGAGAGTACGGCTCCCTGTGGTACTCCACAGGTTACTGGTAGCTTCGTTTTGACCCGATACGTGTGATATGCTTTCTATTTTGAAGGTAGTTTGTAAACCACCTGTAATGAGGCCCATCTATTCCAACATGCTTCAGCTTTTCTAACAAGGTTTGATGTGTGAGTGTATCGAATTCTTTAGTTAGATCAATAAAGACTACCATGGCAATTTTGTTTTTGTGTAAGGCCGTATTAATTACGTCTGTAAAGCCTTCCAAGAGAGATGTTGTTCCCTTATTTTTCTGAAAACCATATTGTGTTTTGGGGATAATATGAAAGATCTCAGTGTATGCTGTCAGTTTCTTCAGTATGATCCGCTTCATAATTTGATTGATAATTGGTAATGTTGCTATGGGTCTGTAATTGCTGATTAAATTTATTTTTCCATGTTTGTATATGGGTGTGATTATGGCGGTCTTTAGCATACTTGGTATCTGTCCTGTTTTAAATATTTTACTTATTAATTTTAGTATGATAGGAATTAAACCAGTTGCATGTTGCTTTATATCTTTAGGTCTTATACCATCAATTCCTGGGCCTTTGTTTGGTTTGATTTGATGTATTGCTGAGAGAAGTTCTGCTTCTTTTATGGTTGGGAACCATAATGTCTGTTTTGATTGTGGTACAAGTGGAGGGTCTCGTTTTGTGATTGAGGAAAGATTTCTGTGCAGTCCTTTGATGGAGTCTGCAAAGTATTGGTTAAAGTCATTTGCTAATTGTTGGATAGGTTTTGCGTCTTTCATGACGCTGTGTTTTATGGTTTCGGAGGCGGTGGTGTTGGAAAAAAAAATCTAGCAACTCATTGATCAGATGCCAGGTTTGTTTCATGTTGTTTTGTGCAGCGGTTAGTTTGTCTCTGTAGTAGCTTCTTTTTTGCATTTCTGATTTGTGTTGCAAGGAGATTCCTTGTTATCTTATATTCAGTTTTTAAAGCTGTTTTATTTGGAAATCGCTTTAATTCTTTCCATAAAGCGTCCTTTCTGTGTATTTCTAGGATTAAGTTTTGTGTTAACCAAGGATTTTGTGTTGTTTTTGAACGAATTCTGACTTTCTTTGTAGCTTTCTTATATATTTCCTCCAGTGCGAGTTTAATGTTGTTGTATAAGATATCTTCTGAATCTGATGCCAGGTGTTCCCAGTCTGTTTTTCTTATTTCGCGGTTGACTATTTCTTCGTCTATTATTGTTTTCTGTCGCTTTTCTTCTATGGGACATTGCATGGATATTGTCGTGGTGTGCAGGTTTAGAGCAGTGAAGTAATGGTCTGCTACTTTGCACTTTATGACTGATGGAGTGTAACTGTTTGGTGGTGCTCGGACGTTTATATGACCTAGACAGGAGGCAGTGATAGTATTTCCGAATATCTCTTCTCTAGTACATGATTTTATTGTTGGTATTAGATTATACATGGATAGCTTGTCTAGGTATTGTACAGTGTTGGTCTGGTTTTCGTTTGCAATATTTATGTTTATATCGCCAATTATCATTAGGTATTCGGTTGAGCATATTTCGTGGCTTGAAAGCCCGCAATTGAGTTCGTGCAGGAATTGTATCCTGTTTAGGTTTGGTGGCCTGTAAATAGCATTTAGTATTATTGGATGCTGTCTATTGGTGGTATTAGTGATTTCGAGGCAAAGGGATTTAGCATGCTCCATCTGATAGGCCGTTTCTTTTGCTATTAATTTTTGTTTGATAAATATTAATATTCCACCCCCTCTTTTTGTTTGGCGGCATGATCTATGTTGTTCGAAGGCTGGAATTTGGAAAGCAGTTGCTTCGTCATTAGTTATGGATACTTCTGTAAGAATTAATATATCAATAATATCAGTGTCATTCCTCAGATAAGCCTGTAACAATAACCAATGTTTTCCGATGCTTCTGATGTTAATATGCAAGATTGAGAGACCTCTCGCTTGTACTGTGTGTTGTTTCCATGCATCAAGCGATTCGAAAGTACAACTACTGATGTATTCTGGTGTAATTACATCTGTCTGATGGTTCACATTCATTTTTGTTGTGTTGAGATCTTCTTATTGAACTAAGTTGGAGTCTTTTGTTTCGCTCTGGCAACCTGTCTATATCTTCCGAGCTTTTTATTTGTATAGACTTTGAAGTCTGTGACTTTCTCAAGAATATTTTGCCGTCTTTGATCCATAACAATTGATACTTTTTTCTGTTTTTTCTTTTCTTGCTTGGTTCAAAAGATTCTGATTGAAAGGTGTTAAATACTCAGATAGAAAGATTGGTGTATGTCTTACGATGCATTTAAATCCTTGACTACTGGTTTTTTCAGTCTGCTGGCTTTTATGAGATTGTCTCTTGTAGCCTTGCTTGTCAGACAAACTATGACTGGTGCGGGTTGTGGCGAGCAGTTTTTTGTTCTTCCTGGGAAACCGATTTATGGTCTGAATATCATTATGCTCTAGGGGGATGTCAATTGCATGGCCTAACTTTAAAACTACTTCTCTGAGATTTTCTGTGGATTCAGTTTCTGGAAGACCGTTTATGACAAGGTCTTCCTTATGTTTTTGTTGGTTTAAAACTTCGTATTGTAGTTTCAGGGAATTAAATTCTTGACGGAGTTCCGATGTGTCTTTTATCAATTTGCTGCCTGTCAGTTAATGCTTTAATGCTGGTTTTAATGTCTTTTACCGTTTGTAAGTCTTCTTCGACGTTTGAATTATTAAATTTAACAAACTCTTCATATTCGCTGTTTTTTTTGTTATTTCTTTATTCTGTTTATCAAATAGTTCTTGGACAAGATCTACTAAGCTGGCTTTTATATTTTCTAAACCTTTTTCTAGTAATAAATTTACGGAACTCAAATTATAAGACTCACCAGTATTTTGTTGTCTCTGTTCAATTCATCGTCCGATTCTGCCTCCGGCGTAATCAGTTGCGCCGTGGGTGGCGGCGTTTCTTTGTTCTCTCTACAGTTTAGGCTTCCATTCTTCTCGTTTGGCATTGGATTTGCGTTGCCATGTTGTTTCTGAAAGTCCGGAACATGTAAAGTGAAGATTTCTATGGCATTTCCTGCAGGTTATATGACATCCGTCGGACGGCAATTCCTTCAGGCACTTGTTGCACTTCATGACTCACCTTTCTTCCTTTGGATAGCTGCAAAGATGGCGACGTCCTTTGTTCTATACTCGTTAGCAACCGCGGTGTGCGCTTCAATTTTTAGCACACTCAGATTTTGGATTCCACTTGGCCGATTTCGATGAATTATATGTCACTGTCTTCAGCGTGACAAGTAGAGTTACTTTATGACACTTTTAAATTAGAAATAGGAGTTAGAACCACATTAAAACTATATAATAGCGTTATTTAATTAAAATATATAATAATAATAATAATAATAATAATAATAATAATAATAATATTTGCATTTTAAAAGTTACACTTCTATGTTAGCAACCTGAAAGTCTAACCGCGATAATAACAATAAGAATTCTTGTATACGCAAGAACACTTCAAAAACTTTCAGGCTCACTTGAGCGATCTCATTCCAAACTTATCAAGTCATTTGTTTCCATTGTATCGCTAATAGAATCCACATTGCTACCTAGTATACTTCATTATTTATTTCACTGATTGCTTTAATTAAAGATTGTATATCATACATGTTTGTATTTCTTTTTTTGTTCTGTTTCTCTTCTCTACAGGAAGCTGACATGGCCATTGCCCCTCTAACCATCACCTCTGCTCGAGAAAGGGTAATCGACTTTACAAAACCGTTCATGTCTTTGGGCATCAGTATTATGATTAAGAAGCCCATGAAGAAGAAACCAGGAGTGTTTTCTTTCATGAATCCTCTATCTAAGGAAATATGGATGTGCATCATCTTCGCTTATGTCGGAGTATCCGTGGTTCTCTTTCTCGTCAGCAGGTTTTCTCCCCACGAATGGAGATATCAGGATACATTCGGTGGACCAGCAATATCAAATGATTTTTCCCTTTACAATAGCCTGTGGTTCTCCTTAGGTGCTTTTATGCAACAAGGGTGTGACATCTGTCCAAGGTAGGTTACTAGACACTTTTTTTATTTTCTTCAGTCTTAAGGCTGAAAAAAAAAAAAATAAAGTCCCATGCGTTCTTTCGTTGCATAATTGATCCATTTTGTATCTGTGGCTAATTCAACTACTTTTTCAACTAGTAACTATTTGGCATTCGATTGTGAAACGGAAATAGCGTTATCTGCGTGTGAAACCGGCCAATATTATACATCTTCAGTTTAAACGCTGTTATAAATGTCCTCGCCTTCATGAAGAGAGATTCAAACCAATAAACATTGCTATAAAAAGCACTTTTAATTAAGGTACACAGACGACAAGCTGTTTCAAAGTTATGACTGATCACGAATGGGCAGGTTGCTATGGTAACCATCCGAATTTTCTGATTCCACATAAGAATGAAAAAAAAAATGGAATTTCTTTTGGGATTCAGAAAGTATTAATTAATATTTATTCATTAATAATAATTATTCCTAAAATTGTCATGTTGTTTCAATTCTATAGAAGCGCTGCATGGAATAGGTTCCGTAAATCTCCATCGTCTCGATGGAGTATATTTGGAACCGTATAATTTACAGGATATAGTGACTCGGAGTGCCATAGCAACACAATGAACCCAACCGCACTTCTTCCAGAAAGCAGCGGTCATTTAGATGAAGATGATAAAGCCAAAAAATCCCCCAAAACTGCAGACTCAGCCAACATGTAGAGATATAGGGGCTTTCGCTGATCGTTCTTTCTTGCTCACTACATCAGTTTTCCAAAGACAGACCAATGCATTGAAGATGGAAAGCGTACTTTCTTTAACTGTGAAAGGATTTGTGTATTTTTTTTCTGTCAACGCCCAAGAAAACCCTCGAAAAATAGTTCAATAAAAACAGTGTGGAGTTTTTTTTTATTTTTATTTGTAGGTTTTGTGTGTTTACAGCTAGCTCTTTGATTTACATTCGCAATAGTACACGTGGTCTGCAATCGCTGCTCTGTACAACTCTATAGAAAAGAAAAGATAATATTTTTTATTCTATTTGATATCTTTTATAATCGCCATTTTTGTTAGTATCGAAATAGCATCTGTCAATGGATAATTAATCAAGAATTGTTTTTAGAATTATTCTTTCCATAAATTAAACGCATCAAGAACGAATAGATGGAAGAAAGAATGAAAAAAAATAAAAGAGGACGTCAGACTAAGTAAGCAGAATGTGTTCATTAGAAAAACAGTTACGTAATTAGAAATAATGGAATCGTAAGTGAATTTCTACTTCTGAAAAAGTTAAAGATAAATAAACTAAACAGTGGAGAGAATTTAAGGGATATTAAAAACATAATATCCCACGTAAATGCATCGTTTTAATTGCGTATGACAGTATGACAAGCAGGACATTTTTCACTGAAGGTTGATGCTTTAGAACGGGATATAATTAAAAGCAAAACCATGTAGTGGGTTTCAGTCAGCCAATGAATAACTGAATCAGTTCATAAGAATAGCAGAAAATTAGCTAAATATCGAGTGACAGACATGCTATATTTTTAATGAAGGACTTTTTTTAAAACAAATAAAAATAAGTGCTTATTATATCTCCAATTGGAATGCAAAATTTCTTGTGGTAACCACGAAATTTAATGATTGATAAACATATTCTGTGCAATATCTATGTTTCCTTTAGGACTGAAATAACTGCTTTAAATTCTTTATAAGACTATTTTATCTCTGTTTAGCTTTGAGTTTGCCGCGAAATAAATTTCATGTAAGGAAGAATTTAGGATGAATACAATCTCACACAACTGGGTTAAATGCCTCTGGGTTACTAGAATATTTATTTTTATTACCCTTAGAAGTAGATAAAGTTCTTATTTGATTATTTCTCCGAAATTTATTGCTACTTTGCGTGTCTCAGTTGTTACTTAATCCTCAAAAATGGTGAAATATTCAATCTTGTTTAATGATTTATGCATGTTGATATTAAGGAATGGTGAAAAAAGGCGCTTTCAAAATGGACATCCTAACAACTGAAATCGTCTAAATGGAAGTAAATATTTAAAAGTCAGGTTTCCACTGTGCAAGAAGTAGTATCCTTGTTTTATTTTCAACTTTTTCAAAGAATGAAATAAGAAGGATATAATATGAAAAGATGGAATTGTTAATAAGTAAAAAAAATTCAAAAAATCGTGTATTGATGTAGACTGTTTTATGAAAAATCTTATACCGATATCGTATCTAAACTCCAGTCGGATAATGTAGTCTAAATTAAGCACACAATGCGCAATTTCTCAGGGAGGATTTATAACAATTTAAAATTTAAAAACTGCCGAATTCACTATCTGATTATTAAACAAAACTCCGTTCTCAAATTTGGCTATGAAAAAATCCCGTAAAAGGTTGAAGCCGATCAATCTCTGAATTGCAGACATGTAAATCAAAGACGCAGGACGCAGGACATATATGGCGCAGAGGGTGAAGCTTGACGCTTTTCATATTCCCTGTTGTCTGTTTCGGGAGCAGTGATGGGAGAGATTTGTGAACTATTTTAGCTCGCCCTGAGTGGGCAGAAGTGGTTATTCGTCGTTGGGTGTTAGGATGGCTTTCGGTCTTTTATGTTTCCAGTAGTCATTACCGTCATAGTTTCCGACTTGTTGTATCAGTTGGTTTGGATGGATAGATGTCTTCATAAAGAATTTTTCTGCTAAGGAGCATAGTAGTGGAGAGATGTAGGGGATATTTATGTCCCGGTGGATCTGGGCGTTCCTGATGAACCACGGGGCGTCCAGAATCATTCGCAGGCATTTGTTCTGTAGTCTTTGTAGCTTGAGGATGTTTGTCTTGGAGGTATGGCTCCAGGCTGGGGAGGCGTATATGACTGTGGGACGGATCACTGTCTTGCATAGTAGTATTTTATTTGTTGAGCTTAGTTTGCTGTATCTGTTGATCAAGGGGTATAGCTGGGCGATAACTTTTGAAGCTTTGGTGCATATGCTCTTGATGTGGCTGTTGAAGCATAATCGCTGTTGATTCCAATTGAATCCTGTGGTGATGTATTCTACCAGTCTATGGATTTGATGGGTGGTGTTGTGATTTTGACGGAAGCCGAATTTCTTCATCTCATAGTTATGGATTTGAAATAAATATTGGTGTGTATTTTAATTTAACAAAAACAAACAAAATATATAAAGCAGATAAGAAATTCTGATGCATATTAAAGCAATTATAAATTTCATTATAATTTTTAATAATTTCTTCTTTGCTCTGCGTTATGCCATATCTGTAAGAAATAAATGCTCTCCTCAAGATAATTATTCTTTCTTTGAATTCAGGAATAGTATTATCGAGAATTAGTAAGGGAATTAATTTGCCTAATTACGGCTGTTTTCACCAATGCAATTATCTAATAGCATAATTTGTTGACATATTTAAATTTAAATCTACGAACAAATTGCAAAAGTACAGTAGACACTTCAAAATCGCTTTATGTCTTACCATCTTACCGACTGCAAACAAATATGCAACCCGTATTACCAAATAACTCAACTAAAAGTAGAAAAATCGAAGACTTTCCTCGTGCCTTATTGCTCTTAAAGAAATACTTTTATAAATATTCACCGGTACGCTGCAATAATTGAGCCATCTCAGTATAATAATATCCGTGCCAATTTCTGTCTGTGATATTACGCATGGCTTACCAACTGGATGACAATGTATCGGAATATGTCCACAGCAGATAACATCTTCGTGCACCAGCAAAGAGATCAGTGGCGACCATGGACGATAAATAATTAATTAGACCTTCTTCCATGTTTCTTAAGTATTCCGAAACTCATTTCTTGGCACGCGTACACACACGTACACACACATAGATTACGCCACGAAATAGCGCTCACGATCCGCTATTTATATGCTGAATTACACACTATATAAATATTGACATTTTCTGTTTAATAATATATATAAGCTGTATGTGGGTGTGTAGGTGTGATCTTAGCTGTCTTCAAAATTCTGTAGGAACCCTTTTTAACTATCCTGTTGAGCGATTGCAACATTGATTACGATGATGCATTTCTTTTGTCCGTTTAAGATTTAGCATTTCCCGTCGCCCACCCTACTAATTTCAAAACACACTTCAAAACAATTCATTTCAACGCATAGAAGTAAATGTGCTCTAGAAGTTCTATGTTCTATAGAAGTAAATGTGCTATCGAACTCATAATAAATTGACGCATTTCCCAGATCAGTCACTCATTTGTGATTTGTAATGAACTGGAATTAGAAACTCACCCAGTAATATTCTGGATCAATTTATTACAAATGGCTACCTCTCGCTCTGCATTTAATAATCAGTTATTATACAACTGAACATTTACAGGTAGAAATGACGATGTAGTCATATGCACCAACGTTTAAAAAAAAACTGATTTCCTAAAATAAAATAAAAAAAAAAACACTTCCGACAATTTGCTTTAAACACAACTAACGAAGTGGTTAAATCACTTTTTATATTCACTGGATGATTCATTTCTAATACCGCTTTCATTCTATTCCATTTCTTAATGGAGATGCATCTAATGAGAGAGTGTTCACTTGAACAGCAGCTGTTCTGTTTACAAGCATCCATCGGTGAAATAACATTTTGATTCCACTCTTGTAAAGCTCATCTCTCTATTTCTGGTTTAGTTGGACAAGCCATTGATCAACGAAATCCTATTTAAGCAAAGAGATTAAATTACTACTAAACGCAGAAATTGATTGTTCACCATTCATAGCGAGAGTTCATTAGATAGTTGAATGTCAAATCTCAAAGATAATGTATGATTGCGATCTAGTAATTTGAAAAGTAAAATGAAAAACTAAATTGCTTCTATATTAAAATAAATATGATGAGTACTAAGCATACATTTTTGTCAATGGCAAAATACTTAGTTAACATTTTGTTAACATTTTATGAATACGTTATAAAACACAACGTTTTTGTAACTCTCTACTGCAGGTTGATCCAAAACGTATGATTTGTTTTCTTCTTTGAAGATAATTTTTAAACACAATGTGTTCGGAAACCCATATATATTGCTCATATGTGCTTAGCTTTTCTAAATAGAGTTCACGTATTTTTCAAATGATATAGACAAGTAGACAACTATAAAATTTATGTAGTTAGTTCTTCACATTTGATGCCGTAAGGTCACTCCAGTACCTCCTATGGTTTTGGAATTTCTGCCAAAGAAAGTGGTACGATCGCAGATTTCCTTTTACACAGAATTAGGAAAACAATCACAAACATTCATGCACGTAGCAGGATTCGAACCTACAGACAATTGACTGAAGAATGGCCAACTAGGCCAGCAAAATTTAAGTGACAAAATGTAAGACACACACACACACACACACACACACACACACACACACACACACACACACACACACGTGTGTGTGTGTGTGTGTGTGTGTAGCTTTTTTATTATTTTTACATTACCAGTCAATGATTGGAGACGGATGTCACCATAATCCTAGCATTAATCTGGTATGCTCAGCATGTAGAATTTTAATTCTAATGTGCGATAATTTGTTCATTAGAGTTTCTTAACCGTATCTTCAGCATTTGTGGAATGTGTGAAATATTGCTCAGTGTTTTTCTTTAAATTCTCTGTATAGCGAATGAAATATCGGAAATAGTTCACCTTTAACACGCATTACTTCTGGTATCTAGCAGTACATGTGGAGGAATGCTGTTCGCCATTGGAGATTTCAGCTTTGTTTTCTCTTATAATTACTCGTGTTTCTTGTTAGCATTTCGGCAGTCGCCAGTTCACGTGATTTCATTAATATATGCGTACAACGAATTGCCGAGTTATTTCTGTTTACATTCTCTGCTCCGTTTACGGAACGATGGGGCAATTTTCATCTCAGATCGAAATTAAAAAGGACTAACGTATAGGAAATAGACAGACAGAAATGATAGTAGTGAAAACACAGCTATGTTTAAACTTCGTATTTATAGTTACATCTACTAATAATAAGAAACATCCGTCTAATGACTTCCGGCATTCTTAAACAGTTGGGTTTTTCTGTAGAAAATTCTTCAGTATAAAAATCGCACTAAATAAATTTGATTAGCGTAACTTAGGCTGGAAATATCAGAATTGATAAAGCAATTAAAGAGCTATAACCTTTTCTCCCGAAGCGAATGAACCAGTCTGGGACGGGGCCAATTACTTTTTTTTTTATCGTAATTTGTGTTTTCCTTGGATGGAAAGTCCGACCACTCAAGGGACTCACTTAAGGAAGAACCTCCTCTACTTAACTTTAGCTTTCTCGATGTTCGTTGTGTACGATCCAACTCCACCTCTACTCACCCCCCCCCCACTATCCCTTGGAGCTGTTAGTTGTGTATATTCGCCGCATTTGTCTCAAAATAATGTTTTCCCTCCCTTAAACACCCTCTAAAATAAATAAATTACATCTTGTATTGAATCCACATTTAGTCACTCAGCCTAATTTTATTCTCGAGACTGATTCAAAATAAATAAATAGATTCACAAACGCCTTTTATTCCCCAAAGGAAATAGGCAAGGCTATTTAGCCTTAACTAACTTTTGAAAACTAGAGCAGTTAGCTTCACTCTTAGCCTATCACAGAACTTCTTGTCTATAACTGTCAGTGGTTTTAATTGGCATACGCCAAAGAGAGTATGGCAGACAACTCCCCCTTCATTTTGGGTTCCTAACATTATATATTATTGCATGAAATAGTGTGAGTTCTACAGTCAATTTTCTTGAATTTACGTGATGAAAACCTGAGTAACTCAAACCAAAAACGACTTATTCGTGCCAGAGATCCACAATCTCGGGAACAGGCGATGAAAATCTTAGAAAAGTTCTTATAAATTATACACAGTACTTAAAAGCAGACTGTTTAGTTTCAGCTAATTTGACACACTGAATAAAACGTAATTAATTTCTGAAAAAGAGACAGTTTTAGCATTCTGATATATACCTAAAATGGATAGGAATACCTTTATGTGATTCATGTCTGCCTTCTACAATCATGGAGTCTGTTAAATAGGTTCAGATTGTTTTCAGTCTCGGTCCCATCTCAGTGCACTTCCACTGAATGCTATTTATATTGTACATCTTTGAAAAAATGTTAGCATACTGGATTACAACGTGGACTGTCCCTATCAGAAGACCTGACTACTAATGGAAGGGCTAGCAAAAAGAGCCTAATCAAACAGCCTTGAAATATTCATGAAGGTAGGCGAATTGCATGTACACTTACGTCATTGTAGCTTATTTAAGCACTGTTCTCTGTTATTTTAATTCCAGTGGCATTAGTGTTTCTTTACGCTGTCGTTCCGAAGTCTTCCTTCTGAGGTTAAAGGACTAATCTTTAAAATTAAAAAAAAGAAGGTTTAACAAAGTTTTGCCTCAGATTAGCGTCTTGATTCTTTACTCTCTCAACTTCCTGTAGAGGGCATCAAGTTCACGTGTCTTACCCATGAGATCCTTCTCAGAGACGAAATATTTGCCTAGTAATTAGATAACTGTCACAAGCTCAAGAAAGTTTTTCCGTGTCTGCCCCTTTTAAGTGATGTCGAGTCACCAAAAGCTTTCTTAAGTAATTTATGGAGAGAAATGCGTCGTGGACTTTTAATCCCTTCGAGCTTCTTTCTTAACTCCTCTTCGATCAGGTTATATTAACAGAACGTAACGACCAAGAGCTCTACAATAAGGAAACAAGAAGGGAAAATAAAATTATAAGAGGAAGAACTATTACTTAAGACCTGTAGTAGCATGAATCTCGTCTTTGAGAACTTGCTTGTTTGCTGAAGAAAAGATCTGTTCTCCCTTGCCTTTGTTAGAAAGAATGATTACATAATATGGCATTTATATCACCAAGCTTAATGGCATTTTTGTTCATAGACTGTAACTAACATCACCGTTGTTTTCCAAAAGGTGAACAAACCAGTTTGGCCAGCATTGTGAGTCTTGTCTATTGGTGTATCGTCTTCTTCGACTGATCGTACTGGAATTGAATGCCGACGATTTACTGGAATTTGTGACATATCCCTTGTGATATATTTACTGAACTAGGTGACACAAACCCTCATGACAATTCACTGGAAATTGTCAAGACGTATGTGGGTTTATAATGTAATACTTATTTAGCTGAACATACACAGTAGAAATGTACAGCAAATGAAATATGTCATTTACAGTTAGAATAAAAATAATTATTTTATTGCTATTATTAATCGTTAGATGACGTTTTTTGCATGTCTTAATTCATATATCTCCAAACCGAATCGATGATTCTTCTGTCTTGTATTTCAGATCAGTATCCGGGCGCATTGTAGGAAGTGTATGGTGGTTCTTCACTCTCATCATTATATCATCTTATACAGCTAATTTAGCAGCTTTCCTGACAGTCGAAAGGATGGTCACACCCATCAACTCCGCAGACGATTTAGCAAAACAGACCGAGGTGGAATACGGAACGTTGATGTACTCTTCCACTCAAGAATTTTTTAGGGTAGGTAAATACCGCGTGATATTATCTTACAAATGTTTTAATTCTTTACCAAATATAACACGTTATTCCTAATCTATTATTTCCTCTGGATGACGAGAAAACTCGCACTTTTCATTTTTTTTTTTTAAACCAAGGAGTATATATTACAGTTGTAAATTTACAGACCTTGCAACAGAAGTGTTAGGAGAACTGGCTATCAATGGCCTATTTTTTAAGAACACGCTCAAATTCCAAGTAAAATTTGTTAATACAAAGAAAATTAACAATCGAAGTATACATTTATCCAATGTGTGGATTACAATTTTACATGTTAAATTACACAGTGCAGATTCAAGAGAGGAGCATCGTATGTTTTCAACGCGTCCAATCAATTCAAAACTACAAATCTTTTTTTAAACAGATGCATTGTCTTCACCCACGATACATTGTTACAAATATTTATTCTTGATGTTCTTAAGCAATGTTGCGATTGTTGGTTGATAATCAGAAATACTTCATCTAAGTATCGCTGATTTCAAATGGTTCTTTTTTTTTATTTAAATAGAATTTTATCAGACAATTTTTTGCAAACAATGCAATAAAAATATCTGATCTACCACAGAATTCTGATAATGTTTATACATGTTTTCCTGATTTTGAGTAAGAAGTTTCGTGGGAAGTAGGTACAATCGAATCCCTGTTGTTGTCATATAATTTATTTGCACGCTTGCAGCTGAGGTGTCTGAAAAATACGAACAACCTTTCTATACTTCATCTTGTAAACTGGATTCCATTAGCTAATTACGGAAAGAATTGATATGTGAAGTTTCATTTGTGGATAATTAACGATGTTTTAGTTAATGTGTTTCATTTTTTCCTAGATGGTTAATATGAAATCTTAACACGTACAAAATTGAACTACAGCCAAACTAAATTGCCCTTTTTTTCAAACCCTCATATAAAGTAAATGTAATTCACTTTTTATATATAAAACGAGTCAGTGCATTTACACATAAAAATTGGTAGCGACGAATAATTTAGAACACTTAGAAATTTTAGGTTGTTCTAAAATATGTTTTAGAATGGTACTTTGAATTTGGTATCTCCTACTTTGGAAGATGATCGTAAAAATAAATAAATAAAATAAATCTTCTAACGTCTTTTATTCCCTAAAAGGGAGAAGGCGAGACCACCTCTTGACGCAAACGTTTTTGAAGGTGATCTAAGATTTTTGAAACTAATTTTGAAAAAAATTTGATTCAAATTAAATGCTATTATTTTAAGGAATTGGTACTGGAAGATTATGTATTTTTTCATTTTTGCAATTAATAAAATGAGACTATTTTTGAATTTCTGGAACAGCGACTGACTATAAGGAATGCACATAAAGTGCACATTGTGCGATTCGCATTTGTATGAGAACAAATGAGGGTCATAATGTGAACGTAGCCATAAGCATCTTCATATTGCAAAGTTTCGTAATAGAGCTCAATCAGAATAAAATACTTATGGCACCAAACTTGGGTGGAGAAAAGCACTATTATGATTAGAAAAGATTAACCGTTAACTGTGTTGACAGTTCTGAAGATAAGGTAGAACACGAACAAAATACATTGTAAAAGGAACATTAAAATACAAAAAGAAGAAAAGTAAATAAAAAAATATATAGAGATAAAAACAGAATTTGCGTTTTTTCTATTTTTGATACAAAAACTTTTCTGGATACTCTAGACTAAATTATTAAAATAATGTCCATGTCCATAAATTGACATTGTGTGTGTGTGTGTGTGTGTGTGTGTGTGTGTGTGTGTGTGTGTGTGTGTGTGTGTGTGTGTGTGTGTGTGTGTGTGTGTGTGTGTGTGTGTGTGTGTGTGTGTGCGTGCGCGTGCGTGCGTGCGTGTGTGTTCCAAAAGAGTTTGATCGAAATGTCTGTTGTCGATTGAAATTCTCCAACGCCATTTTCCTCAAATATGTTACATACCGCCAGGAGTGTTGCTAATCCGTCGGTGTTCATCCTTGAACAACGTATACACTTTTCTTTCCTTTGGGAAGTTGTAAAATAATGATACGTTTAATCTCTCTCTCTCTCTCTCTCTCTGTCTCTCTCCCCTTCTCTCTGTCTTGATGATCGTTCACCGTGTAGTTTATTTGCTGCTGAAGCATTAAACATAAAACATTAAACATCCCAACATTTGCACGTTGTATTCCTCCTCTTACAACAGTTTGTCGCATTTCCATTTCTTATTGATAATTCATGTTTTTAATCCAGGGATTTTTGAATACGACACTTCCAGAATGTCTTACAAGATATAAGAAACCGAAAGGCATGCATACAAATCTAGTGTTTCTCCAACAGTACTTTTTTTTTCATATATCATAGCCCTACACTGTATTTAACAACATTTTCCAGTTTTAAAGTGTTGAATAATGAACAGATATGACGTATTCTTAATCCTGAAGATTTCTAGTCTAAAGAAGTTAAGACGTTCGACACTAATTATGGGCAGTTTTTCAGATTAAGCGTAACATAATTTAATCTGGGCGCATGTCCTCGCGGTTAGCCTAGTCATTGTGCGCTTCGCAACCATATGCCTGGGGAAGGAGTGTCCTAGGTTCGATTTCCGTCGACGACGCGAGGAGCTTAAGGATCTTCCTCAGCCATAGCCAAGTTAGCCGGTCTTGGGCGTGGACAGTAGGGTTTTTCCGCCACTTTATCTGGTGTTTTTCATCCCGCAAACCGGATAAAATTGGGGGGACTGAGATGGTGCCGTACCTCCCCGTAAAGGGGACTCACGACCGTGTACCATCATACGATTATTATTATTATCTGAGTGCATGTGAAGATGCAGTCAGATTAGATTTGTCTTAAGACTCCTCCTAACATTTAGGATGAGTCTTAAGGTGTTATGCAACTTACCAGAGGCCGCTATTTCTGGCCAACAAAAATGTGGATCTTATAGAACAAGTTTAAAATTATGCTGATATGACATCATTAAATGTGTACAATAATATTCATTAACTATTTATTAAATTAGCATGGAAAGAATAGTAGTCTATTCATTTAAAATAGATTTTTGTACAATTATTGGCGATGTTCTGTATTCTTGGAAGAAAACTCAGCTTCTTAGTATGATTACTGGCGAAATGGCGCCCATTCAAATACTTTTTGAGCTAACGAAAGTGTTCACAAACCAACAGAGTACGATATGGACTGAATAAAAGGGTTTTTCACAGTTAGTTCTGCCTAATCTCTAACAGCAGATCAAAGTTTCATCTTTCAAGACTGTGCCTAGGGAGTAATCTCGCACAATATCGATTGGAGATAAGAATTACAGATATCCAAATGGATTTTTTTCCACTTGTATAAACAGTATTGAAGTGACGTGTATTGTGTTTGGTATCATCCTTCTGCTATTGAGAGTAATTGCTGAGCAGTTTTGTTAACGTGGATAAATATTATGATCATCATCTTTTGTCGGCGACACTTTTTCGACAGGATATGAACATGTCACTTTACTGGAATTTTCCTAATCTACTGACGAAAACACTGACACCACGCTTTTCTATAAGTCTCACCTTTTTTATACGACTTTAGCAAACAAAAATAGACTCACTGCACACTGTTCTTCTTCTTTGATGCTGGCTTGCATTACATTACTGAGGAGAACCGATTAGTGATGGTCAAATACCTCACGTAAATAACAATGACGTTTCTTACTGATACTTGCGATCGTATAGCCCTTCTCGATGTGTTCTTGGCTATCTGGAGGTGTCGGATAATAATTTTTTTTTAACATTTTATTATTTCTCAGATAAATTACATACATAATATGAACACAATTATGCATAACAAATCCTTTCTCGTAAAGTTTTTTTTTAAATAATAATAATAACAATAACTATTTACAACGTATATTATTATAATATTCATAATGATGATTATCACAGATGTTTCTTTGCAATTTTACATTCTATATATACAATATCAATGGATATAATCACTCTATATTGCATACTTTTGTTGCAGTTATTACATACATTACATACATTTGATTACATATGATACATTACTTATATTTGTTTATATATGATACTTACATTACATACATTTGTTTACATATAATACATACATTACATACATTGGTTTACATGTGATACGTACATTGCATTACATGCATTTGAACATGATACATCTTGGATGAGAACTAGTTTCTATGCTTTCATCCTCGAAGCTTATATGCAAGCTTATCTGAGGATGACACCAGTTGGTTATTATTTATTGGTTTTTTTTTCTGTGTTGGGAAACTACAAAATCTATGATTGAGAAATTCGCACGCACGCACCCACCAACCCACGCACCCCGCCCCCCACACACAGTAACTTGAAATGTATTGATGTGTCGCTGAACTGGAAGCCTGAACGAATATATTGTGTTTCATTAAATTTGTATGGTATTTTGGGTGCGTGTTTCTTGTTCATAGTATGTCCTTAGAGCTCTTTTCAGGTTATTGTAGTTTGTAAGGTTTCTATGTTTAAAAGGTAATTTCTTTATCATGTCTAGGATGTAGAATTTTCGCGTGGCCTTTCCGTAGTGATTGTTGTATTCATATGTGATATAATTAGTTGTCTGAGGTTTTGTTATACGGTATGTATTTCTGACTGTCCTATAGTTGGCATCGAAATAATGTTTTAGCAAAGCTGCATAGTGACATAAATGTTTTCCTGTCAGTATTTTGTGTTCTGACATTGCAATGTATATAAGGTCGTTATTTTCTCTTTGTTTCCAAAAGATCAGTTTTGTCATTTTGTACTGTAGCGACATTAATGTATTTAATTTGTAGGGTGCACAGAAAGCATACGTTGTTATAGCGTATCTTAGTATATTTTGGCACAGTGCTTTGTATATTAGTGTTTTTAGGCGAATGGGAACTATGTCTTTTAACCTGTAGAGTTTGCCACTTATTATGTAGATGGTTTATGTGGCTATTCCAGTTCATATCTGTATCGAAGTAAATTCCAAGGTATCGTATTGTTTCAACCTGAGTGATTTTGCTGTTCTGTGTGTTTTTTATGTTGGAAAGTGAATGTTGGATGGTTATATATTTGATATCAACTAGTAGAGTCAGTGGATTTCTGAATATCATAAATTTTGTCTTTTCTGAGTTTAGGTGTATGGAGTTTTTCGTGAGCCAGTCTATGATCAGATTTATGTCATGTTGCATATTTGATTGGGCTATGCTTGCTTTATTATGGATGGGTATTATTGCTGTATCGTCTGCGTATTGGAATATCTTACCTTGGAGTGGTAGCTGATTAATATCGTGCGTGTAAATGTTGAATAGAGTTGGAGAGAGTACAGCTCCCTGTGGTACTCTACTCCACATCTTACTGGTAGCTCTCTGCTTCGGTATGACCCGATACGTGTGATATGCTTTCTATTTTGAAGGTAGTTTGTAAACCACCTGTGAAGAGGCCCGTCTATTCCAACATGCCTCAGTTTTTCTAACAAGGTTTGATGTGTGAGTGTTTCGATTGCTTTAGTTAGATCAATAAAGACTACCTTGGGAATTTTGTTTTTTTCTAAGACGGTATTAATTACGTCTGTAAAGTTTTCCAACAGATGTGTTGTTCACTTATTTATCTGAAAACCATATTGTGTTTTGGGGATAATAGGAAAGGTCTCTCTGATGCTGTGAGTTTCTTCAGTATGATCCGCGCCATAGTTTGATTGATAATTGGTAATGTTGCTATAGGTCTGTAATTGCTGATTAAATTTCTTTTTCCATGTTTGTATATGGGTGTGATTATGGTGGTCTTTAGCATACTTGGTATATATCCTGTTTTAAATATTTTATTTATTAATTTTAGTAGGATAGGACTTAAACTAGTTGCATGTTGATTTATATCTTTAGGTCTTATACCATCAATTCCTGGGCCTTTGTTTGGTTTGATTTGATGTATTACAGAGAGAAGTTCTGCTTCTTTTATGGTTGGGAACCATAATGTCTGTTTTGATTGTGGTCCAAGCGAAGGATCATGTTTTGTGATTGTAGGAATATAATATTATATATTCCCACAATCACAAAACATGATTTTATGGTTGGGAACTACAATGTGTGTTTTGATTATGGTCCAAGTGTAGGGTTACGTTTTGTGATTGGGTGAATATTTCTGTGCAGTTCTTGGACGGAGTCTGCAAAGTATTGGTTAAGGTCATTTGCTAGTTGTCGGGTAGGTTTTGCATCTTTCATGAAACTGTGTTTTATGCTTTCGGAGGCGGTGGTGTTGGGAACAGAATCTAGCATCTCATTGATCCGATGGCAGGTTTGTTTCATGTTGTTTTGTGCAGAGGTTATTTTGTCTCTGTAGTATCGCTTTAATTCTTTCCATAAAGTGTCCTTTCTGTGTATTTCTAGGATTAAGCTTTATGTTATCCAAGGATTTTGTGTTGTTTTTGAATGAATTCAGACTTTCTTTGTAGCTTTCTTATAAATTTCCTCCAGTGTGAGTTTAATGTTGTTGTATAAGATATCTGCTGAATCTGATGCCACGTGTTCCCAGTCTGTTTATCGTATTTAGTTGACTATTTCTTTCTATTATTGTTTTCTGTCGCTTTTCTTCTGTAGAACATTGCATGCATGTCTTTGTGTGCAGGTTTAGAGCAGTGAAATAATGGTCTGCTACTTTGCACTTTATGACTGATGCAGTGTAACTTTGGTGGTGCTCGGACGTTTATATGATCTAGACAGGAAGCACTGATAGTATTTCCGAATATTTCTTCTCTAGTACATGATGTTATTGTTGGTATTAGATTATACATTGATAGCGTGTCTAGGTATTGTACAGTGGTGTTCTGGTTTTCGTTTGCAATATTTATGTTTATGTTGCCAATTACCATTAGGTATTCGGTTGAGCATATTTCTTGGCTTGAAAGCCAGCAATTGAGTTCGTGCAAGAATTTTATCCTGTTTAGGTTTTGTGGCCTGTAAATAGCATTTAGTATTATGGGATGCTGTCTATTGGTGGTATTAGTGATTTCGAGGCAAAGGGTTTCAGCATGCCATGCTCAAAGTGATAGGTCGTTTCTTTTGCTATTAATTTTTGTTTGATAAATATTAATATTCCACCCCCTCTGTTTGTTTGGCGACATGATCTATGTTGTTGGAAGCCTGGTATTTGGAAAGCAGTCGCTTCGTCATTAGTTATGGATACTTCTGTTAGAATCATTATATCAAAATGAGGAATTATCAGTGTAATTCCTCAGATAATTTATTTTATTTTATTTTTTTAATATATTTTATTGATTGCTAAAATATTTATACATACAATAAACATCTTGTGTGACATTGTATCTTATAATTTTACAGAGTTCAGCACTAAGTGCTGCAATTCCTACATTGGATTTCAATTAAAATTTTTAATAATACTTTTTTTGCATATATATTATGTATTTACAACACATGTTCTTCTAATACTAACAATGAAGATTATACAGAATTTTTTGTATAATTTTTTATTTTATTTGTTTATTTTTTTTTTTTAAGTTTGAGAAAGAATGATTATACATACAAATTTCTGCATTTGCTTATAAGGATGACTTGTAGATGAGTGAGGCAAGTTAATCCCACCTACTTCGAAGCTTCGGTTAGCTTTTATGAAGAGAGTGGGATTTAGCCTTCACTATTTATGTTGTTGCTACTGTTTATGTATGGGATGTAGGCATTGGATGCTAGAGATTTGTGATGTGTATATTAGTGCTAATGGTTTCTTAACTTTGTTGGTATATTTTCCAGAGTTCGTTTTTTAATGTTGTAGATATCTATGTGTTTTAATTTTCTTGGTAGGTTGTTGAGTTGCGTGGGTATCTGATGTGATCTCACAAAAGAACCGTATGAGTTGTTGAAGGGTGTGGGGATGTAAAGAGTTGTTGTAGGTCGTGTTATACGATATGTGTCTCTGTTGTTTCGCCAGATGATATTGAAGTAATTCCTTGTTAATGTCAAGTAATTCCTTGCTAATATCATGTGGTGTTTCAGGTTTTTAATGCTCAGAATTCTGTGTATCGCCATGTGCTTGTCGGATATTGGTTGTTGCGTGTAAGGTGTCCAGATCACTGTTGACACGATTTTCCTGTGTAGTGTTTCTAATTTTGTTAGGTGGCTGTTTGATGTATTTTTATAGACTGTTATTCCATATCTGAGTAGGAATTCGCAGATACCGTGATATAGAAATTTTTTTTCATGTTGGGTGGAATAATGTCTTTAACTTGGAAGAGTTTTGCTGCGATGATCCGGAGTTTAGTGTGTAGGTATTCTATATGTTTTGTCCATTTAAGGTGGGAATCTATATAGAGACCGAGGTATTTTGCGTGTGTTACAGGTTTGATTTCGGAACATTGGCAGGTATTTTTGTTGTTAATGCAGCGGTATGTGTGACAATGTATCGATAGTGATGCGGGGCGGAGGATTCTTAGGTTGTGTATTATCAACATCTGTGTTTTGGTGCCGTTGATTAGAATTGCGTTTTGGTGGAAGTATGTTGTGATTTCGTTTAGGTCTTGTTGTGCTTTGCAGAGAGCTGTGTTAATGTCTGTGTGGATTGCTAGTAGTGCAGTGTCATCTGCGTATTGAAATATTTGACTTCTTATGGATATGTTATGAACATCGTTGATGTATATGTTGAATAGAGTGGGTGATAATATGGCACCTTGAGGTACACCGTGTTTTACTTGTATACTCCAATTCTGACATGTACCTATTTTTGTTACTTGTGTTCTGTTTGAGACGTAGTTCTTGAACCAAGTATGCAGTGTTCCTCTTATACCTATTGAGTATAGTTTGGAGAGTAGTATGTCATGTTCAAGTGTGTCAAATGCTTTGGTTAGGTCCAGCAGTATAAGGGCGGCGTACTTGTTTTTGTCGAGAGCTTTGTTTATTGTGTCGGCGATGTCTTCTAATAAAGTAATGATGCTTTTGTTTTCTGAAAGCCGTATTGGTTTTGTGAGATGATTTTGTACTTCTGTAAATAGTTCTGTAGTCTGGTGTATGTTATTTTTTCTAGGATTTTTGAGATAATACCTGTGTCGTATATTACCTTCACGAGTTTCAAAAATATTGGATTTATTTGTTCAAAGTATGTTATAAGGTCTGTGAGTCTTATTTTGTCCATTCCTGGAGTAGTCTTTGGTTTTAGTTTTAGGAGTGCTTCTTTCAGTTCCTGTTTTGTTATGGGTGGAAAATACATCGTTTTTGTTGTTGACTTTGTGTCGGTAGTTTTTTGTTGATCGTTGATAGTTTGTCTTTTTTGAGTTGTGTGATGTTGTTTGTGAAAGCATGGTTGAATGTCTGCTGGTTCCTCTTGGTTTGTATCCTGACCGAAGCTTTTTGCAATAAAATCTTGTGCTGAAGTTTTTTTTTTCGGGTTACTAATTCGTTGAGTGTAGCCCATGTTTGCTTAAAGTTGTCGTTATATTCCATGAATTTTCGGAAGTAGTAGCGTCTTTTTGCCCTACGAATTTTTGTTGTTAGTTTATTTCTTGTGTTTTTGTATAAGGTTTGTAAATATGTGTTACTGGGTGACTTTTTAAGTTTTTTCCATAGCTTTTCATTTATAGCAACAGAATTTAGTATGTCGTCATTTATCCATGGATTGTTGTCTGATTGTCGCCTCGTTTGTGTAGGTTTTGTTGCTTTTTTGTATATTTCTGTGAACTTTGGCTGAAAATTCTCGTATAATGTTACAGGATCGTTTATTTTAAGTAAGGAATTCCAGTCTGTATTTTTTACTTGGTTATCGACAATGTTCTTTAGTATGATCGAGTTTTGTCGACTTTTGTGGGGGTGGGAGGGGGGGATAGGAAACGTAATAAAACGAAGTTGAGACAAAGTAGTGATCGGTAATTTTTACGTTAATTACTGATGATGTATATGTATGGATGGAAGCCCGTATATTGATATGATCAATGCATGATTGTGTTAGTGAGTTATTGAGTAGTTCTTCTCTTGTTGGGGAGTTAATGGTAGGGTTTATGTTGTACTGACTTAGTATATAAAGATATGTGTTAGTGGTTGAAGAAGCGTGGTCAAGAGTATTTATGTTAATGTCTCCTATTAGGATGAGCCTGTGTGTTGTACACGGTTCGATGCCGCTTAGCCATGTTTCTAACTCGTGAAGAAAACTGAGTGGATTATTATCTCGGAGTCTGTATATTGTGTTTATTGTGTATTCGATACTATTGTGGCTATTTGTGAGTTCCAAAATTAGTGTTTCTGCATGTTCGAAGTGAGTTTGTTTTACTGTCACATTGTATTTTTCTTTGATAAATGCCACAATGCCAACTCTTCTTTTGTTTGGTCTGCATAAGTTGTAGGTTTGATAATTATTTATGTTGTATGCGTAAATTTCTGTGTCGTTTATTGCAACTTCGGTCAGTATTAGGACATCTATCGTTGTCATGGTATAATCGAGCTGTGTTATCAATGTAAGCCAGTGTTTTTTTTATACTTCTTATGTATTATCTGACAGTCTTGATTCTCTTTTTGTGTTGTACTCCTTACCATTACTTTCAAATGATACTGAATGATTTGTTGTATATTAAGGTATGATGTGGAAATTATAGACAGAAAGAAGGCCGCCTTTTCTGAGGGTAAGGGGGGAAATAAACGAATAGTTGTCACCATGGCGATTAATCAGGGATCTTTTAATGTTGTAGCGAATAATGGTTTTCATGTATAGTCGAAATGGCAAAAATTATGCATGTCCTTAGACTGAAAATTATACTTGAATTCTTGTAGAACAGGAGATACAGGGAACAAATTACTTCTTTTATATATTTTCTTTCGTTATATAAAAACTAATAAAATTAAAAAAAAAAAACTAATTTTCATTAGTAGACTGCCTTGTTACTGAAATGATATTACAGAAGATAGCAAATTCCTCTCCCTCCGGATTACACAAATTCGGAAAAAAGATGCGTACAGGAGATTATTATAGAGAAAGAGAATTCGACTCATCGGTAGAGATTATCAAAATTAGTATTTACAATAATAATTTAGTATCCAAATGGACGCATGAATAAGCACTATAAACTGCATTTACTGTTTTATTTATTTATTTTATTTATTTATTTTTTTTTTTTTGGCAGCGTTCCAAGATTACAGTGTATGCTCGCATGTGGGAATTCATGAACTCAAGGAAACACGTGTTTGTTTCATCGTATGAAGAAGGCATTCGCAGAGTGAGGGAATCCAAAGGAAAATATGCCTTCCTTATTGAATCAACGAAGAATGATTACATCAACGAAAGGCAACCCTGCGATACTATGAAGGTCGGTCGTAACCTGGATGCAAAAGGTTACGGGGTTGCTACACCACTTGGATCTACTCTCAGGTATTATGTGATTTGAATCAAGTTTTTGGTTAAAATTTATTATTATTGTAAAAAAAAAGTAGACTGTCTTAGATAATTTCAAGAAACGAAAACAACAACAAAAACAAGCAAACAAACATAAAAAAAACGTATCTATGTTATACGACATAAGCAAGCGATTCATGTGTGGACGTAATTGTTTATACATAAACTCATGCCGCTGTTCTAGCGATCCTCACCTCTCTAAAATTTAATGAATATCCACCTCAAACTAAAGAAATGTTTTCAGTTGCTAATTGAGGCATAGAAAAACAGTATTATTTTAAGTAAAACCCAATTAATTCTTTGATAAATTTTTTTCACCTTGAGGGGGAGGAGAGGGGACGGCGGGCTCTTTACAAATTCATATAATTTCGCCCATGCCGTGCAACACACAGTAAAGGTTCCGGTATGCTTTCCGAAATCAAATTCTAGAAATTTCCGTTTCCAACTCATTATTCACTTCGGTTTCTGTGAGTATTTCCTTACTAATAACAAGAACGTATTCGTTTAATCGGTAAAAGGAATCTTTGGCTACATCATTCCGAACGAAGGAAATTTCCATGCCTTAATGAGGTGCCACATATTTAAGAATGTACAAAGCGAAATTGCGTTCGCAATTTCTTTCCCTTAATGGTTTTATCTCATTTTACAAATATAAAGTAATCATCCCAGACAAGTTCTTCTCATAAAATATTTCATTAAGCAAACTTAAGTTTTAAAATCCTTTTGCCTAAATCAATAGTTACAAAGCTTTTCTATTATTTAATTGCAAAATGCGTATGAATTAAAAGAAAATAAAGATCAGTTCCGGGGAAAAAAATCTACCGAGAGTTATTTTATGTTCGCCAACCATAAACGCTTAAACGTAAATTAATGAACTTGGTCCATTTTATCCCGAGTGATAGAGTTTTAAATTGAGAGAGAGAGAGAGAGAGAGAGAGAGAGCGATTAGAGACAAGATTAGGAAAAACCTGAAGATACTAAATTAAAATAAATAAAAATAAAATGAATAAACAATCCGAAATCAAAGTTTATATATATATACAGGGTGTTCGGGATAAATTTGACAGTTTCGTAAGGAAAAAGAAAATCTTCTTTGTATCTATTAAATTTAATGAATTGACAAAAAAACATTACAGGCAGAGTTAATTACAATACTATCAACAAGATTTACTCAAAATAACCACCATTAGCATCGATCACAGCTTCAATTCTGCTTCGGAACCTCGAACAAGCTGATGCTACAGTCTCCCTGGGAAGGGCCGCAAAAACTGTTTTAATTTTATCCATTAACTGGGCTTTTGTATTACTGGAAGTGCGATTGGTGTCTTTTTCAACTGCGCCCCATACAAAATAATCCATGGGGTTAAGGTCTGGGGAGTTTGGAGGCCAAACATTTGGACTGGTGAAGTCGTAGAAATTTTCAGACAACCATTTTTGACTTTTCCCAGAGGTGTGGCAAGGGGCCGAATCCTGCTGCCATACATACGGCCTACCATTGGCTACCCTTGTTATCCAGGGCTTGACTACAGTTAGCAACTCCACGAACAAAGCCCGAATTCCAATGCCAGGGTTCTTCAACACCTGTTCCTGCAGATTTGCGAGGAATTCTGCTGTACGAACGCAATCAGATCGTCTGCTAGGGATCTTTCTTCTTGCTACATCCTCGTAGTCACCATTGCAAGTCTCTAGTCCATGCCTGATTGTTTTTACTGTATTCAGGGAGCATTGGGCAGCAGTCGTAATATCCTTATTTTGATGGCGGGCACGAATCATCATGATACAAGTTATTCTCTTCCATGATTCAGGTGGGTTCCAGCTATCCATCCTTTCTGACATCTTGTATATGAATGAAGAAGGGTCCAAACTTTTAAATGAAGAGAAGTATGTGTTAATACATGTAACTTACGGAAAAATATAATTAATTATAAATATGTCAAATTTATCCCGAACACCCTGTATATAAACATCATTCGCAACGTGCAAATATTGCTATATTTAACAATATTTGCATTACTGGATATATTTTTCTTTATTCTGATATTTTATTTTAATTTTCCTATTAAATGTCTATTCTGAAAAGTGTCCATAATGATTAGCTAAGTCACAAAAAAGAAAATGCGTAGTTCTTTATTCTCTAAAAATTACTTGGTTTGTATTTTACGTAATGTTATGTTTTATCTTGCTAAAAAAAAACCTGTTATCGAAAATTGAGTTTCAGTCTCGCTGTATATTATTACGTCAGTTTCAGCACTTTAAGCCTCGAAGTGACGTTTCTAACAATGCGATTTAATTAAAAAGAGAAAGAATGTGTTGTCGAGTACAAAACTGGAAAAGGTTGCATACATCTCATCTTATCTGATTTCAATAGAAGAAGCGTAACCTATTGTTCGTTTTAACACGTGCTTATATCTTTTCGTGTAGTTTTTTTTTTCATTTTTTATTGTTTTTAATTTCAAAGCCTTATTGTTTTTTATTCACACGAGAAGAAAAATGCTTTGAAGAGTTTACATTGTTATTTTTTTAATCAGAAACAAATGATTTTATTTTTACCTGTAGGTAAAAATAATGATCTTTTAATATTGTTTGAAAATGTCAGATATGTTTTTCAATTTTTAAAGTTCGTTAAACATGAAATGTTTTATATATTTTTACAGTAGCCATCATTTTATTCTCCAAATACTTTTGAACAACAACAACAATAAGTATCGAAGTAGATAGAGTCAATAAGATCTGCATAAATAATATAAAATTTATTTATTATTGACTCGGGGAGTAGAAACAGGACTTCTTCTAGAGGTTCCCATACAGTACATGAATGACACTCCCCTTTATATTTGGAGTAATTAGAGAGTAGAAGATTAAAAAGGAATATATACTGATTTTAAATTATATTTTCAGGGATCGACTAAATCTTGCTGTTCTTTGGTTAAAGGAGAAAGGTGATCTGGCAAGGTTAGAAAATAAATGGTGGTACGACAGAAGTGAATGCAGGAACGGAGATAGCAAGGTAAATATGTATTCCTCTTCTTTCTGTAATAAAAACATAAATTAATGAAATTCAAATCATTAATAAGTGTCACAATCGAAATAGTTTCGGTCAGTCAATGTATTTTGTATGATAATTTTGTGAGTAACAATAAAATATAGGTTAAAATTTTATTTAAAAGGGAACATTTAAAAGAACACCTATTATTTTTTCATTTATTTTTATTACAAAAGGAAATCAGGAAAGATATTTTTAGACATTTAAATAGAAAATCTATTGATATTAAAAGAAATTCGAATCACGCAATGGTAAGTCAGATAGGGTTCTTCACGCTTTTATGTTGTTCTGAGGATAATTGCATTTTAATTTTTTTTTTCAGGAATCTTCTCAAAATGAACTCACTTTAAGTAATGTCGCTGGATGCTTCTATATCCTTATTGGCGGACTTGTGCTCGCAATGGTGGTCGCTCTTCTAGAGTTTTGTTACAAGGCTCGTCTGGAAGCAAAAAGATCTAAGGTAAGTAAATTAATTAATATTGCATTAATATATTATAATTCATGCTTCCGCTGCTTATAAAGAACAAGGAAGTACAGAAGACCATACCAATAAGCATTTTTTCCAGGTCAAAAATTTTTTAAGCCAACAATATTGAACGTGCAAATTAATGCCAACAAATATTTTTGTTTCAGATGACCATCTGCGAAGCTATGAAAGCAAAAGTGCTCATGTCCATCACTGGCGGACCTAATGCAGATCGAGGAAGGGTACGGACAGGCTCTGTATAATTGGTATACACCATTGATAACGTCTTTCTATTTACGTTTTCGTCTAGGTTGTAGATAAAAAAGTTACCGGCTTGAATACTATTCCTTTAAGTGTAAAATAAAACTAGAATTTATTTTTTAAAAAAAGGTAATATTTGCATGAATTTAAATACATTCAGCGAATATTGTAAATTTCTTATTTTCTTTCTCATGCATTCTTTCAAAATCGAATTAAATCCGTAATGAGCTAAGAAATATAAAATAGTTGCATGTGCGCGGCTTCCCACAAGAAATGATGTAAAGTTTTCCTGACTCGAGATAATCCAACATTTACAGATCCATAAGAAATTTCACGTTAAAGCATTTCTCTTGTCAAATACAACGAGAAGAACACCTATTAAGTTTTTTTGATTTATAACTACGATTCCTACGCAGTTAATCACGACATTTAAATTTAAAATCGTTCGCAGAAGAGCCATTAATAAAAGTATGCGATAGTGATTTGAATATGACACACGTGACCGAAGAAGCGCGCGCGCCAAGTGTGCCGATTAGTTTTGCACCCTTCCTCTCGTTCGAATAAATATTGAAAAACGACTAGCATTTTTTTTTTTTAAATACCTGAATTTCATCAGATGTAATATCGTTATTACAATGTAAATCTGCCAGTTATTTTGAAACATTTCTACCTGTCGATGAATCATTGCTGAGATTGAAGGTGAAATCATGGCAAATGCCTCAGTTCTTACAGAACTGAGATCATGAGCTGTTTCAGTCTGGTTCCTCTGATTTAGGGAAAACCTCGCCTTCTTAAAATTGTATATTTACCCTTAAATGAAAGCGAAAAGTGAAATCCGGAGAGAGAAAAAGCACACCTTGTTTTTGGAAGTGAAAAAGTGTGAAGTGTTTACGTTAAAAACATTAGAATCGTAAGAAAACAAATCTGGGTATTACCAGATGTGTAGGGAGACAAAATGTGATCTTCCTTGCATGAATAAGACTGGAGGCTTTGGTACAGTACCATTAAAGTTGACAAAGTTTAATGGTACAGTAGTGTGGTACAAAAGTGGACAGTAGGGTTTCTTCCCAGTTTATCCTGGGGTTTTTTCACCCCGCAAAGCAAGCAAACCAGTCTTTCAACACTACAGGCATAGGATACACCGGGGCTTAGGGCTGACCACCTTATCCTGTGAACGGTTTGAGGTCCATTGATTAATAAATCCTGAACACCGCAAGGTAAAATAGGCGGAAAGGAAGATAAGATGAGATGGCTTAAATATTATTTGTAACCATTTCTTAATTTTAAGATCTTTACTTTTATTTTTACTATCATAAATACATATATATATTGCTGCACAGCATACATTTTATTTTATATTAAGCAACTACTATAATTAACACGTAATTTTGCATCATCAGATTAATCTAAAAATATAGTAAAACTCGATAAGTGTTGAAAATCGTACAAAAATAATTAAGGGGTTGATACGTTAGTTGATTTGATGTATAGCTTCTTCTTTTTCTTTCTTTCTTTATTTGTTTTGTAATTTTAAAGATAATTTATTATCCAACTTCAAACCAGTGTTGTTTGTTATTCTTTTCCTCATGGTTCAGCTAATTCTCGTATTTGTCAATCGCAGACTTTTTCTGTCTTAAATGAAACTCAGCTTTCGTTTTGATATTTATTTAGCGGAAACTCAAAACTTTTCTTGATTTACATCTTTTCAATATGTATGCGTATTAGATAGTCTCAAAAATCTCTTGAGACAAATATTTCTCGCCAGTGTAGTGAATTACATGCTTAGATACACAACTTATCTTGTTATTAGGGCATTTTACTGCTTTTTCTCCTGGGAATATCAGATTTTGAGGGATTGTTCCGTTTTCTCTCGAGACAATTCTCGTGTTTATTCAGTAACCCTCAAGAGAGGAAGGGCTTATTGGATGAATGAGCGTATAATAATATTTTAAATCTTTCACCTTTTCGCAAGAGTTTCATTTCATGGAAATATTATAATGATGATTTTTATCTCTAAGAAATGTCAAGTCTTACTATTTAAAAGTCGGAAGAAATAAACATTCCTTTCAAATTTGTCTCCTAAAGATATCTGCTAAAAGAAATGCATTCAAATAAATGTAATTGCAATCTTATATTTTAACGTCTACTTGAACTAACAGAACGAAAGAATATTATAAATTCTATTTCGCAGTCGAATGTATGGAAACCTTGAAAGTTTCAAGAATAGACCAGAAGGTTTAAGAGAATGGAATCTTCGGCATCGGAGTTGCCTTGACTTTATTTAAGAAAAATTTTACTTCTATTGGTACTTTAAGGTTTCACTTACTAGATAGGTGTTTACATGTTGGTTCTCATCAGATACGAGGTAACTGAATTTCTTCAAATTGCCAATTCCAAAAATCCATAAGTGATCTAATAGGTCACATCTCAAGTTGCTTCAAAACTGGATCTTTTATGAATCTCTGCGCTCCGTCCGGTCACCACCCTGAACCTCAATCCAGAACAACCAGAAGCAAGTATTGTCGTCAAGCTTAGCCTTTTCTCGGCGAAGCGGCAGGCAGACTAACCACTAGAGTACATGGGCCTGCAGTCTTTTTTTCTGCGACCAAACAGACAGACAGCTTAAGAGAGTGGAAAACGGTAAAACAGTTTGTTCAGAAGAACATCAGAGATCTAAACCGAGACCTCAATTAAAAAGTATCAGTTATAGGTTCATTCCAACCTCTTCATGTCTGAATGCTGGTCCTTAAACCCTGAAAGAAAGAGGGGAAAGGAGTGTGTGAAGTCCATACATGGGTGGGGGCCTCCCCCCTCGAGGCTAACCACCTTGCGTTGGCCTTCTCTACCCAAGGTTTCATAGGACTTCTCCCTTCTAGGGACATTGCGTTAGTCGTTGGATTACTTGCTGGTTCTGAAGTTACTAAAGTTAAAAAATCGAAGCTTCAGACAAATATCACTTCTGTCATTTCCTTGCCTACATAGTTATTAGTGGCGTGCACAATACTTGATGAACCAAGAGTTCCCCAAAATGGTCTGTTCTAAAGGCAGACATTTTGAGGTACGGCTCTAGAAAGCTGCAGTTATTGTAGACTATAACTTGCTTTCAGGGTTTGTGTATCCCGTTTCGGGATTCTCCATAAATGGTACTTGAATTCTGTAATTAGAAAGATGATGATTTTGATTTTTCTGCTGACTAGTAGATGAAACTGCAGAAATACGACTTTCTCTATTGTCAACATAGGAACACGCAGGGCCGCACTAACACGAAACCAAATACATCTTATTAGAGGGCAGTAATGAAAGAAGTGATTACCCGTTTCGAGCTAGTTGGGCTGTCCGTCTGCAATTTACTGCATTTTATGCACTTCACTGATAAGTTCCCGAGTGCTATCGTCCAGAACAGGTCTTGTCTGGAAAGGTAGCAGCGAAGTTTGTAGAGGCTACTTGAAAAAATTCCTATATCCATATGCGAGTTCGGTGCTAGATGAATATGAAATTGGAAGATTTTTGAGTACAACTGCGTGGATTTAGTGATAACAGATTTATTCCTTTGGCTAATGAAATGACAGGAAGTCCCATAGTATTCGGGGATAATTTCTTCACGGGATCCTTGTGGTTACTTATACCGAAGTCAGATAGAAAATATCCTAGGAAGTACTAGACTAGACGGTTGCTAAGATGAGTGGAGATAGGAGTTTTCTTAATCATTCTAATGGTGTTAGTAAAGACGCGATATCTGAGCTGTTGGAAGCCAATTCTGCATTGTGAGCTGGGAGAAAAAGTGGATGAATCTATACCTCTTGCTCGTGACAAAAGAACTGAAGGATTTATATAAATCAGATGCTGTATTTTCCCTGATATCTGTAAGATAGACGACGTGTAGTAGTACAGGGACGATCACGGTTTTCACGATAGTAGCTCTTACTGTATTTTGAATTTGAATTAATTATTAATTTGACGAATTAGATAGCGTGTCATTTCTCCAGCCAATATGCTATGCGTTCGAATCCCGCGTTATATATGCATGTTTGTGAATGCCTTTAGGTAAGAGAAAATTTCATCGTTGTTAAACACGACAATGTCATTTGATGCCTGAATTGGCTGAAAAAAAAATTACTTTTTTTTCGATTTTCTTATTAGCCCATCATCACCTTGTAACGTTATCGGAGACCTGAAGATATGAAACCATATTATACTGTAATTCAAGAAAAAAAATGTTTTTAAATTAATTTCGTTAACACTTGGCTTGTAGTTTTAATGATGCTCACTTGTCATACTTTCAGTTCTTTTAATTCGTACTTCGTCTATTTTGCTAGTTCTATGTTTCTGCTTCGAATCTGATCACCGTGGATGGACTAAGTGATTTCATGAACGCAAATCTCCATACTCAAGTTTAAAGGAAAAACGAAGAGGACAATTTTGGATGATTCCGAAATTATTTTCTCAGTGGGAAGCGTGTGTTTTGTATGGGATCATTGAAAAGGCTGGTGTAATAACGATAATAATATGAATAATCTCTTTTAACTTTGTTGAATGCTATAAAGTTTTTCCCCCTTAATTTATGTTTTATGCACCAGTCTGGGTCGAGTTTGCATTTTAATAACAAGTATCATCACGCTTAATATAATTACCAGTACAGTCCCAGTGAGGAACGCTGCCCTCAGTGCCGAAATGTAACCAACTTCATTTAGTGTTAATATAATAAACATAAAAAGCGGTAATTGTTATGTGTGTGTGTGTGACCAATGATTGGGAGATTTTTCCTTGTTTATCTGATGCAAAACTGACCTTTAAAGATTCATCTGTGATCCACTTTCAAAGAGGCTAATCGTCGATATATCTATTGAAATTCTTGCTGGTGAGTAAGAAATATCACGGGTGCCTGTTTGTTACTAGTGTGATCAGTCATCAAAATATTGGATACCAGAGTGTTCAGAAAAACGTCGTGGAAAACAAAAAGAACTAAAATAGGATTGAGAGCTTAGATTCCGCAAAAGACTAGAAAATTCTCAAGATCCTTAGCTTCAGAATTGGATAAACACCTAAGCAAGTAATCCATTATGTTGATTTACCACTGGAGTTATAGGTTACTATAAATTGTTTCAAAAGTCAACATTTAAGTACTTTCTGGTTAGTGTTTAAGATATTTGGTAACATGTTTATATACAGACTGGAACATGTTTAGGCCTGTAGTTTTCCATATATTGCATACAATACCTATTTGCATGTTATTATATGCTGTTCAGTAATACTACAGATGGCAAATGAATTGTTTGAGCAACCATAATTCATATGTTTATAACAGAAAAATCAAAATATATTAGTCTCCTTATTGTAAATGAGAGCACGTGCTTAAAAGTTGTTAATTCATTTATTAATTGCCATGTGATTGCAACTGTTGATTGTATTGTATTATAGGTTTCCTCAATTGGTGTATATTACATGATTATATCAACTAATATAGCGTGTTTCTTGCTCTGTGAAACATTCTCAGAGTGCTCAATGTGTCTATAATTCATAATATCATATTAAAATCCCATAGCATATAGCTACAAGTAATGGATTTCTACACTATTTATAAATAGTTTACTGTTTTAGGCAAAATAACTAATTCCAGTACAGTGGAAAACTGAAAAAAAAAATTCGCCTAAAATGTATCTGACAGGTGAATATTAGCGCATATAATTACAAAACATGCAATTTATTTCTAATTAAGTACTATTAAAGATTTTATAGCAGTTTAGAACAAATGCTACGTTACAGTTCATTAATATTCCAACTGTACTCGATTGTACAACGAATATCATCTAAGAACATCCAGCTATTCCATTTAGTGAAGCTCCTCCCTCGAAAGTGAACAGAGTAACAATAATGTTATCTATTTTATTCCACACACAGTTTCCTTTCTTTACCGCTATAAATCCATTTTAACATACACCCATTAACCATAAAAATAGCATTTGATATTTCTAAAGGTTGCAAGATTAGACGAAACAGATTATAAAATAAGAGAAGTAGCAGTGAGATGCTTTATGTTCTCCGGGCTGGTTTCCATGGTTTTTACAGTCCCGATGGTATAATTGCTCAACATTTTATAAAAATATCCGCTAAATTAGAACTGTAAGTACAAATTAGGAGAGTTTTATACCACTATCTAGTAATATTAAATGAATCATCAAGGAGTGCCAATTACTTACAGTATACTTCCATCGCTCAAACTAGCTTAGTTTTAGTATTATAAGTAGAAGATACTTTTGGATCCCGTCCTTTATGCGAATTTCATCTTATATTTACTGAAAGAAGGCAAATTATTAAACCGTAATTTTAGACCTAGTATTACACTGCAAATAACTATTGTGAGCATTTTTATATTGCACATTAAGTAGACCGGCAATTTGACCATATTATAGCCCGCATTTCTTATACATAACATCCAAATGTAATTCTTGATAAAGATCGGTTATAAGAGGTAGCATGAGTCAAAATTCGTGGAAAATACAGATCTAGTTTGTAAGGAAGCCAGCTTGTCTTTAAGGGATTACTGTTATTAATATTGATGAGGAGTACGAACCGATATATTTTTTGTCTTTTTGGAATTGTTCAGAGCTTATTATTAGTGTACAAGACGGACTTTCTACCTGAATGCAAGAGGGCGGTTCAAATAGATCCGATGAATCAGAACCCAATTCAAATTAAGGAGAGCATTGGGATACATTCCCTTTTATATTTAGCTCTCGTATTTGTCTTTTAGGTTTTTATATCTGGTAAATTATCGTGTTTATCGAGAACTTGAATCTCATTATGTTCTATGGTAGTCAATTTAGCACGGTATGTTGGAACTCGATTGTCCAGAAATATGTGATCTTTCTTGAACACTCCTGATTAACTTTAAAATTCTGTTTAAAATATCCAAATATCCTGATAATTCTTATCCGAATTAACCTCCCTACTGTGATGAATTCCTTCCCAAATAATATATTTCATATGAAGCTCAAAGATTTTACCATGTACTGCGATCATAGTTTTTTTTTCTTTTTTTTGCAATCGCTATATACTTCTTTATCGGCCCACAGAGTTAAAGTTCCAAATCTTATGAGCTATAACAGGATTTACTACTCTTCAATATTCTCTCACTGTTCTAATATTGCTATCAAAGAAGATCAGACACATTGTCTGCGATTTCCTCCTTATTGTAAAAGAAGCTTTTTTTTTGCTTTCTACTGGAAATTCAACTTTGTATTTCTACTTTCGCACCATTAGACAATTTAAAAATTGTTTAATGTCGAAACAGCGGTTGTGCCTTATTTGATTCTAGAACACTTGCATATATACAAATCAATGAATGATTGACAATAAACTACAGATATGTTTTGTGTGTAGGTATGTGAAGGGAATTTTTCTTTTTTTTTCTTCTTTTTTTTGTGTGCGTTATGTTTCAATTAATTACGAGATATACAGGGGTCTGCGTCCGTATGATTGATCAGTTTTTGTTTTTATTTAATCGCCACCGATCGTCATGTAAAATTCCATGGTGAATAACATTGCCTAAAGGTGAGCGACTGTCAATGACCAATGACTTTTCATTTGAATCCTGGAGAAGTATTGCCTACGTTTAAAAGAAAAACAAACGTGCAGATTGTTCTTTTTTCAAAGATGTGGGTTCTGTGACTGGAGGTAATGTTTTTATAAACTAGGAAGCGTTGCATTCAGTGTACAGTGAATGGTTCTGTTGGGTTTAGTAAAAGAATATTCTAAATAGATTTAGATGCAGTATATACTTAAAGTTAGTTTGTAGGTTCGACTTTGAAATTTAATTCTCTGATCGGAACTATCTGACTGTATCCAATTACAGGAGGATATAGATTATTATTATTTTCTTTACTTCCTAGACAATGGTAAGTACGCTGTTTATAATTTTGATTAGCAGTTTATAATTATCAGTTTTATTTATTGTTAGCAGTCACATATTGGTCTTATTAAGAATAATTTATCATCTTTTGTAGATATAATAGAGCAGAGTAAATCAGATATCCTATATGACACTTACGAATTCATTACTAATACAGGGAAAATGGACCAACTATTAGGTCCTAGTCAGTAGGATACCTTTTTATTCAAAAACCTATTAGTGACGTATATCTTTGATTATTTGTTAATTTAATGCTTTAACTGAATAATTAGTTTTATAAGAAATGAAATAAAATTATTGTATGAAGCAGCTGTTAACCCATAAATAATAATATTGTTTCATCATTAAAAATTAAACAGCAGAAACACGAAACAGTAGTATTAGTGAAATATAATTGCTTGCTCAATATTTGCTAAAAGTAAACAAGTTAACAATCTTCTGAGTCTTCATGGAAAAAAAAGAATAAAGAAACTGTACATAAATGGCACGCTAACAAAAATGCGCTATTTATCCTGGAAAAAATGTCCCATGATAAGGTATGATCTGAATAAAACGATACCATATTATATATACTATCATTTTTTCCAGATCATTTTCGATGATAAAAAGCACATTTTTGCTAACTTGCCATTTCTTGTATAATGATTGAGAAGAGGGACTCAGTATTAACCTGGAAGTAATTATGGATGGCTTGTGTTCTTAGCTGAAAGAAAGGGGAATGTATAAGTCCAGTCTTTGAACAGAAGAGAAAAAAAAAAGGGAAATTAGAGTTACAAGAATGGCGCCAGTTTTTCGGTGAAGAAGGTTTGAGTTATGAGTCTATACATTTCTTCATACTAAGATCAGAAGGAAATCATTTACAGTAGGATCTCATTTCATTTGATCACCTTCCTGATAATTAAGAGACTGTCCAATAGAGAGCGTAGGGTTGACCAATGAAAGATTGAATGAGTACACATTGTGTGACCATGATACTCATCACGGGGAATGAGGAGTTTCGTAATCCATGTATTTTTGAACAAAGTTGCATCCTGATACACAGAGAAGATTAATTGACTTCAGCAGGGAAGAAATTACTCATTTTAGGAAGGCTAATCAGTTATTCGTCACCATTTCAACTCGTAAACTAAATCTTTTGATGGATGTTTTAGGCTTATTTGACTTTGTTGAAGTAGGAGAAGACGAGAATCTATTTTCATATGTAACTAAACATCATAAGTGGAGGAATACAGTGGAGAATCGTTTATTTTCGAAGAGGATAACAAAGAAATTGTCAGGTGGTAGTTAGCCTCCTCAAACTGCCAGTTGAGGAGGCAGTTTGAGGAGGCTAACTTTAGTAACTGTATTGTTTCTTGTCTCTCCGGTTTAATTTCTAATGATTTTACTCCTAGAAGATAATATTAAGAGTAATTTATGAAATAACAACGATATGTCGATTATTATAATTTATTTAATTATTAATTTATTAAATATTTTTAATTTGATTATTGTAGTTCGATTAAAATACAGTGTTCACATTGTTCTTGGTTTAATTTTATTTCTTTGGGCTTGAAAATTTTAAAAGCATTCTGTAAAGTTCAATCACGTCTTGATAATAATGTATTTTTAGTGGAATTATAATTGCACGAAATTTTAATTGTAATTAACACGTGATCACACTAGTGATAAGAAAATATTCACATATTCCATAGCCGAAGTTAGAGTTGTCTATTTTTCAAATAAATAGTAATTTATATGAACACAAAGTAGCATCATTGCAGTTTTGAATTTTAGAAGTATTAAAGGAATAAACATTATGTAGGAATAATCAAATGAGAGACAGAGGGAAGTAAAATATTGAGAGAGAAAATAAATCTTGTGGGGGGGGGAGTAAAACATGATTAAGAATTAATTGGTGATGCAGTTGTTATTGAAGTGTTTTTAATCTAAATTTTAAATCGTATTATAATATTAAGATTACAGACACGTTTAATAAATGCGAATTCTTATGGTTATCATTGAAGAAAACCTGAATAAAATACAGGAAAATGAAATGCATTATTGAATGTGTTAAAAAGATCGTATTGTCATCCTTTAAAATAGTTCAGTGCTAAAATCTGTTTGTAAGTTTGTAAATTTTTGAGCCAAACTATTGGTGATTGATATAAGCAATGTGTGTGTTTGTGTGTGTGAAAGAAGCAACTGCTCTCTTCATACTAAGGATGGGCAAAGTTAACTCTGAAGACTATTTTGGTATGTTTGAACGAAACGTGCCAAATGTTATTTTAAAGTTATATCACCCGCTGAGCACTCAATGTGCCTTGGTTCTTGCCAGCAGTGAGATCTCTAGCTGCGGGCATGGTGCTTTTCTGTGCCACATATCAGGAGATGGCTGCAGGACGCTCAATGAGTGACGTATGTGTGGCCATCATCCTTAACCACACCTGTAGATAGCCACCGGCTGTAGGTCACTCCTTTATGTTCGAGGTACTGTCCTGTGGATTAGCACTCTGATAGACGCTGAAGACATCCACCTCTTTTACACTGCACTTTGCCAAAGTAGATTTAGGACTGTAGTGAATAGATATGTAGATATTATTTATATCTGCCTGGACGAAGATTCCATAAAATGTCTTTGTATTCTTCCATAAAAATGGTGAGTAAAGGGATATTTATACTGAGATTAATTTTATCCCTTGATGACTATGGAGTTAGTCGTTAACTGTGTACATATTTTTCACTTTTTGTCTGCTTATTTCATTACTCATAATATGCTATTACTTGTACAGAGAAATATTATCTAATTTGGGTTCAAGTAGCTTTCTTGTTTATATGTAATGACGTAGATTATAAATTGTTAGCTGTAAATAATGCAGTTCTTTATTTGATCATGTTGACTGTTGGTCGCTTGTTTCGTTTGGTTAGTTGGTTGGTCAGTTGGTTGATTGTTGATTGTTTGCAGTATATCATATTAATAGATCTCGGAAGAAAGTGTTGGATTACAAATTGGTATCTAAAGAAGTTTGTAACTTGTTGAACTGATTATTGTTGTTAATGCATGTAATTTAGAATTGGGTTTTCGTTAATAAAATGTCAATTATATCTTGTGTACTGGTGTCATTACTCAAATAACACACACAAATACGTCATCATCATCGGAGTAATTTTTATTCAATTTGTCACTCATTAAAAAACCAAAAAAGTGTTCACTTATTCATTAATTAAAGCGTGCTATTGAAGCGTGCCTTTTTGTTTCTTTGATCATTACATAAACTCTCTATTAGAGACATCGAAAGCCTAATATTGCGATGAATGAACTGATAGATATTGAGCTTCCGAAAAGAATTATGCATGTACTGAATTGAATACTTCAAAGAGGAGAAAAATTGTCGACCATCTGATAAAGAAACTTCTGAATTATGGTGACGTTGTTAATAGTCATGTGACTTTTATGTGGAAGCAGTGAGAAACTCTGTCGAGCAATAATTAATTATATCTGTTGTTCACTTTTATTTGCAGATACTTTTGAAATTAAAGTAATCTCTGGATATCGAAACGAAAAACAGCTAAAATCGTACCCTGCAGAACTGATACTATTTAACTGTACTTTCATGTAGTAATGTGTCGGCAATGAAAAAAGAATTACAAAGCACAGTCGCCAACCCCACTTCTCGTGACGTGGTTCACTTCCACAAAAGGGGCTCTGACAAACTTAGTGAGTATTCCTGTTCTAAAAGGATACTTTCTTTTTGCAAGACTATCTTGCTTATCGGAGATTTTGTGGCTGATGCCAAGTTGAGTCTCCAAAGTAGTCATTCTGTTTTCTGATCTCATCCCCTCACTTTCAAGCAGTGTAAGTGAATAATTCAGTAATTCAAGTAAACGTTTAGTGATAAATGGCTCAAGATAAAAACTTCACCTGCGCACTCTGCCTATACTGCAGATCGCAACATCTGTAAAACAATCATCAAGTTCAACAAGACATTGAAAGTGCCAATTACCGCAAACTCGCCTCCCAAATGGCAGTCGCTCCTTCTACTCTCTTTACAAGGCCATGGGGCGCAATATCAGTCCACCGAGCTCTCCACCGCTGTCAGATCTGGATGGTACTGTAGTTATCTCATCTAAAGATAACGCTAACTTACTGGCATCACTTTTCGCTTCTAATTCCTGCATTGAAGACCAGAACAAAGTTCTCTCCACTCTATCAGAATGGCTCCCTTCATGTAGAGTGGAGAGAACTCTACCTTAATGGCTCCCTCAAATAACGAATTGAGCACAAATCGTACATCTAAGAACCAGAATACCAGATAACGCCCCCAATACTTTCTCAGTACTTTGATCTTTTCTTTATCAGGTAAAATATGCCATACAGAACGCAGCTTTCGGCAATTCACACCATGTAACTTTCCTCTTCCACAAAACTCCCTTCAGCCATCCATCCATAACCTCATATACACTTCTGCAATATAGCAGAGCCAAGTTGGACGATCTCAGGGACATCTAATTCTGTCTTCTTATTTAAACACTTCTCTCTTGTGATTATCGAACTCATTAGGGCTGTAATGAAGTCTTCATTCAAATGCCTACACTGCATTCAAAATTCCCATTTACTATCCACCTGCTTCTCTAACAACGGGTGTGTGCCAAATGACTGCAAGAGATAAATTCAACATATATCAAGTGGCTTACCATAAGAACTCAAGATTCTGAGCCTATTGCTAAAGACAAATCACAGATCTTCCCGGCTATTGAAACATTACTTTTACATATGGGGTGGGAGCCCTCCAAAGGCTTCCTTTAAAAAAGGCTGGACTCAATACAGAGGAGAGCAATTACACTTATTAATTACCCATATATTACCAACTCATTCCTCCCCCTTTTATACAGACGTTTGGTTTCTGCTTATGTGTATTCTATAAATATTTCCATGGAAAATGTTCTTCTGAAATAGCATCAATAATTCACCCATTCAGTACTGAGTCCGTCGGAACACGTGCGGCTTCTGCCCAACATCCCCTCACAGTACACCCTGAAACCTACAAACTAGTTTCTTTTCTTCCTCCTCCTCCATTGCTACTGCTGTATTATGGAACAGTCTTCTCCCTGTTGTGTTTCCCAAGGAATACAATATGCACAGTCTTTTAAATCAAGTGCCAACAAGTTACTCCTTTCCCAACCCATTATCCATACACGGTATTAATTAACTAACATTACTGAGTACTAAGGTTGATCAATCAACCTCTCGTGTATGGGCTCAACACACACAAAAAAATAAAAATAATTTTAAAAAAATGCAAAACGACCACAATAGCTACAAATTATATTTTGAGACAGCCGGCCAGCATTAGTCCACTCACACCCTATACAAAATACACAAAATACAACGCGCTATAGGTTTAGAACCTTTCATGATGGAAGTAACATAAACTGGGCAATCTTGGTTGGCTGGATGGACGAGAATTATTGGTTCAAATCTTACTGTGGCTGGTTTTATGTGAATACCTATCGGCGCTTTCAAATACTATCAGATGCACTCAGTGCTCATCTGTGTCTGAATCTCTCTCTTTCTCTGATGATACTGATGCAATAACACCTGAGGTCGATCCTCTGGCATCATTCTTCTCCTCTGACTCTTACATAAATAACCATAGCCTGACGTTTCTTTTACATCCACTTCCTCGAGCACTGCTCCACTTTAACTACCTTCACCATTCCTTCACTTTCAATTAAGTCTGGAAATACAAAAGTATCAGCCGTCCTGCCTACACAACAGCACCGATGTCATAAAAAATAGCACATTTCCTTTGCTCCTTGATAGATAGGGACACAGATATTTTTGGTCAAAGACGTTTCGAGAAGTGTCTTTCACTTAAGCACATGTGCTGCAGCAGACAACAATTCTCCAGATGTCCCAGTTATCAAACAAATTGAATTTTCCTGTAAAATGGTGTTTGTATGAATGTGTTTACTGCGAACGTAGTAAACACAGCATAAACCTATAAAGTTATCGCACTAAAATAATTTGTCTAAATATAAAAATGAATGTGTATTTCTCAAATGATTATGAAACCTTCATCTTGAAGCATTACGAACAACACAAATCGAAAACAACATTTTGAAGTAATTTATCTCGAGTCTATACCCAGTTATGCCTAGTCCAACACATGATAGGTTTCATATTAGAAATATATTTGTTTACTTAGAATCTATACACTTGTACATCTTCAAGTTTTCATTCCATTATGAGTTGAACTACTTATAGTGTGCTGTTGTTCTCCCGTCTGTACACTTGTTCAAAACAAGTTTTATTCTATGAATCAGTTCAACAGAAAATGAATGATCCTAAAGAATATTTTTGCACTATTACACCACGACAATATTCTCGACAAAACTTTGTTCATTTTTTTTCTTCAGATTTAGTGGATATAAATTCTTTTTTCCTGATTTTACGCTGCATTACAGTTTTCTTGTTTTCTGCAAGGAAAATGTAATTACAAAATGCATTTTTTAATGACGCTGTTGATCTCCTGTTCTATTGCATGATGCAACGAATCACTCAGTAAAAACGTAATCTTTAGTTACGACCGAGTGCATTTTAATCACACTGTTTCCGTTATCATTCAGCCAACAGCTTCGAAGACTTTGTTTTTTAATATTTCATTCTAAGATTGCATATTATTATAATTCTAACATCGCAATGATGATGATGTTTTTCAATGTTTTATATGTGTATAAAATACGTCCGCGCTGTAAATTTTTCATACTTAATAGCGAAAACGTTCTTATATTTTATGTGAACCTCGAAATGTTTCTTTAACTTACACGATATATATATCGTGTATACACGATAATGAAACATGGTTGAGAACGACGGATTGATATGATCCTCACTCGTGAAACGACTCTTTCAATGACAGTAGATTACATTACTTCTGATCAGTAAGGCCATGATGATTTCATTTATTTTAAGACCAAATCTCTATAAATTTTGAAATGTATACTTATGCCGACTTTAACTACACTGAGAGAGAAAAGTCGATTTTATTGAAGAAAGAAAGCGGAAACCGTAATTGGACACCGGCTAACCCAGCGTCAACAAAAAATGTCTAGAATAACATTTCCCTTTACTGATTTGAATCTGTGTATTTGTAACCAAGAGTCAAATACTCTGATAGGTTATTTATTATGCTACACCAAGGACTTATTCATTATTATTTAAATGCTGTAGCGTATAATTTATCAGCTCGTTATTACGACACCGAATTAACTGCTCATTAAATTGCCCTTGATGATGAGTAGATAAGGTTTAGGAAAGGTAAGCCTTAATTATTGGGAACAAAACCGTCAACCGTCAAAATTCTTCAAAATTGTTGTCATTTTAAATATCTATCTATATCTATCTATCTATCTATCTATCTATCTATCTATCTATATATATATATATATATATATATATATATGCACACACACGTAGTATTGTATACCTCTCCTGTAATATCAATAAACAGTAAAGAAATATATTTATCAGTGACGTCTGCAATTCGTTTGACGAAGAAAAGACGGCATCTATCAGCACTATATCCCAGTGGCGGCCAATAGCAATTACCTATCCTGAGTGACCAATTTTTTGTTGGCCACTCAGGGTTGCAATATGTGTAATTCAATGAGATAATAGGTTAACAGTGCGCACAGTAATATCTACGTTATGTCGACAGCCATCTAACTACGAGGAAACAACCATCCAAACAGCCTTTACTGTGAGACTGCGTTAAACATTTTGTTAAACTCAAACAAACTACATTGAAGTCTAATGGTGTGATCAATGTTTTCTGCATACGTCTTCGGTCGCTTAATAGTGATGGAGCAAAGTATAAATGCCACAGATTAGATTGCTTTGGACATTTTGGGAGAATTCCCCAGTTCATCCCTCCTGAATTTATTCGCTTGGATAATAGTTCAGAACAAACACTATCTGTGGAATGAAAAAGATCGACCATCTCCGCTATAGGGATCCACCATAGTTCAATATTGGATGACAATTGCTGGATGCAATTATCATCCAAGGTTAGTATTCCACCTTTTTTCAGCACCGCGGGAAGTTCATGATCTTCATAATAAGCAGAGCTAAGTGAAGAATTTACTTCCTCAGAGGGGTTCTGTGGTCGAGTATTCATAATACAGAGAAACATTCTCTATTCTGATTAAGCGCATATTCGTTCCTTATCCTAAATGTGGTATAATCTTGCACGAGAAAGACACTGAAAATATCTTATTTTGTGTTTCCTCCTTCGCGCTGAATACATTTCATTCAGCATTGGTAACTCCACTAATTGCTATACACAATTTACATATGACCCTTGTAAAATTTTAATCCTCTGAAATCATTGAGAACTAGATCATCCTTTCTCGACGAATTATATAGCTCTCGATAGAGAGGAAAATCGATGTAATGACCTTTGCTAAATCATCACTTCATAATTATCCTGGGCTCTCTCTGCGACATATTCCTGAAACTCAATGAGCTGAATGCTGATTTGAAGGATTTGAATTGGATTATTATCGGATATCACGCCAGATGCTGTACTTAAAATTAGTTAAACATGTAATTAAAGCCACGCATAATCAATATATCAGTTGACGCAAGTTCTGAGACCAGCCAAGCCACTTTGCATGAAAAAAAAAAAGATTCTAGAGAAAATCTAGCAATCTCTTTTGAGAATGGCTAACTCAGCCCGAGAAGGAAGGAACTCAACAAATGTTTCATAGGTTATTGATGGAATTTAAATCCAACTAAATTTTCAGAAAACATTCCTTAATGCAAATCAGTACGAATTTATCGGAAGTTTCCTGTTCTCTAGTTCAACAAGTGACGTATGTCTGCAAATTGATCGATGAGGAGAGTTGCACCAGCTGTTACCTTTAATACGCATTTGTAAAGAAAAGGACAACAACCTGAAGGTATGAAAAACACCGATCCAGTAAAATTTGTATAGTTTGGCCATTTTTGAAAATCGTCCCTTAATGGCATCATGAAATTGATAATTTTATTATACCGACATTCGCTGACCGTACTATAGTGGCGCGCACAATCTTTATGATGCTTAAACTAACATTAATATGTTAATCAACAGCATAAACTCGCCATTATTGTTTTTGCAAGATCGGTTATTCTACAACAGGTCTGTGAGCATTGAATAGTACGAGGGAGGGGTCTGAAAAGTTCTCGGCCTAACAATGAAAAAACGAATTTATAATTTCAAAATTATTTTTATTTTTCAACATAATCCCCCTTAAGACTAAAACATTTATTCCAGCGATGCTCCATTGCAATTATCCTGTCTCTGTAGTGGTTCTCAGTAAGATCTGCAAAATATCACTCTACAGCTGCAATCATCTCTTGATTCGAAGAAAACTTCTGACTAGCGAGGAAGAGTTTTAGTTTTGGGAAAAGATAGAAGTCAGAGGGAGCCAAATCTGGGGAATAGGGTGGATGTTCCAACAATTCATATTTCAGATCCCTAAATTTTCCCATTGCCAAAACACCTTTGTGAGCAGATGCACTGTCCTGATAAAAGATTTCTTTCTTCTACAAACCGGGTCTTTTCTCACGAATTTTTTCGTCTGGTCTGGTTAAAAGATGGAATAATATTCCCCAGTAATTAATTCAAGATAATTAATAAACAAAATTCTTTTAGCATCCCAAAACACCGATGCCATGCATTTCCTGCTGTTGGAACCGACTTTGTCTTCTTTGGCGCTGAACAACCGGCTTCTGTCTACTGTTTTGACTGCTGTTTGGATTCTGGTTTGTAATGGTGAATCCAAGTCTCATCCATAGTAATAAAGCGACTCACAAAATCAGTTTTATTTTTGTTAAAATTCTCCAAGCACTGTACAGATATTTTCTTGCGAGTGTGTTTTTGATCTGCTGTGAGCAAGCGCGGCACCCATCTTGCGCAAAGCTTTTTCATTTGCAATTCTTCACGCAAAATATATCCAACACGTTCTTTTGAAATCTCTCTAGTCTTAGAAATTTCACGCAATTTGATTCGCCGGTCATCCAATCCCATATCGTGCACTTGATCAATGATTTCTGGTGTTGTTACACTTTTTGGACGTCCTTCACGTGGATCATCTTCAAGGCTGGTACGGCCACGTTTAAACTCGGAAGCCCATTTCTTAATTGTCGAAAAACGAAGGAGGGGAGAGCCCATAAACGTTTATGAATTTAAACGTTTATGGGCTCTTTAAACGTTTAAACGTTTATGAATTTAAACGTTTAACGTTTGGCGTTAAACCTTTTACAAAAAAAATGTATAACCGCACGATACTCAATTTTATCCATTTCAAGGAATATCCTCTGTCCAGTGTTTCTATCAGGGCGTCGGTGTCTATTCCATTCATTGTTAAATCTAGTAGGTGTTTATGGGGGTTGAGTGGTTCAGGACCTGCCTTGTCCCTTCCTTCAACCAAGTGTAGACCTGCAGTTGAAATCTCCTTCGAGAAGTGGAAAGACTACTGACGGACAATTGCCTCAGACAGCTGTATAAAACAAACTACTTGATAGAATGACTTACAATCTCACATAGATGCTTATGATAGATGTACCAACTTAAAAAAAATCGTGCCGATAGTGATGCCATCTATGGTCGGACAAGAACCTGTCAGACCACCATCGTAAATTTCATTTCTTTAGGTAGAAATTCTGTCAATGCATCTCTCAAAGATATAAATACATTGATTCTAAGTCTGCCGCAATTCCAATATTTTGCTGGTCGCTTCAGAGATAAAGCTACTTTAAAATCTTAGTTTCCAAGTGGACCTTGTACATAAATCAAGTTCATCTATCTTTAATGCACATGATGGTGCAAAATTCGGAAATTATGAGATGTTTTTACAAATGTCAGAATTTTTCGTTTCAGGTAAATACTCATTTGATATTTTATTTTTCGTCATCGGTACAGTTCAAGGAATGCTTACACTTATCATCATTATCAAACCGTTAATTCCATACTGTTTTTTACTGTCTCTGAAAGGAAAATAAAATAATTTCAGTGTTTCTACAGGAAAAACTTACTCCGAAGAGAAAATATTAAACTACTGTAGAAAGTTACTCATCTGTAATTCATAGCTTCCATTTATCAATTAATTTTTAATATATATATATATATATATATATATATATATATATATATATATATATATATATATATATATATATATATATATATATATATATATATATAAGTAAGAATTTCAATATTCTAACACAGGCACATGATTTGAAAACATTATTTTTTCAAGATTTGAATATCAGTAACATATTTTTATTGTTACGCAGTAAGAAGCTGTAAGTATGTTTTGACTCACGTAAATCCATGTTGAATGCATTTATGAAAAAGAATTTCTTCAAGTTCTAACTTCTGTTTTTCTGAGAAGAGATTACTAATATCTATTATTAGTAATATCCCTGATGTGAAATACATAAAACATGATTAGCGTGTCCATTCAATTTATCAACTGTGTAGCTCAGCAATGCATCACTTTTATCTTCCCTTCGCATCGCTGTTGTCATCATTTGTGGCCGTTCACCCTTGCTAATTCCGTTAATGTCGTCTAGACAAAGGCCTTCTATTGTCCTAATATTAAACATTAATGGACAATTCTACGGATGAGAATTTTCTGGACAACACTCAGATCTCATCCAAAAACTATTTTTAAATTTCTCGTCTCAAACCATCGTTGATATTTAAAAACAAAACGATTATGTATTATCAACATAAGATTTCTAAGAGCAACTTTCTTACAATCCATTCATTAAATAGGTTAGCCTTTCATGGTTATACTTGATTTACATTCAGATATTTTGTTGGATCTGAACAACACTGAGATTTAGACAGAATAGAATGTATCTATTCGTTTTGAAGTTTTCTGAATATGTGGTTGTGACGTAATAATAGACCTATTACGTTAAGTCGTCTGCAACCAAGATTCCTACAAATTGATTAAATGTATCTTCTGCATAGATGAAAGTCAATGTCAAACATAATAAAGTCAGTACTTCAAATAATGATGTTTATCCAGTCATGCTAGTAAACATACTAGTGAAAACAGAATTCATTCATATATTGTCCTGTGTTCCGGAAAACCGATGATAAGTATGTATTGAAGCATAAACTAGTGTAAGAAGATGACTCTATGTTTGTCAAAGCTCATTCAGCTCATGAAATGGGCAGAAAAAGATTGAATATATTCTAATACCATTCATCTATGATAAAAAATGAATCCATAGATGAAACATGTTATGGAGGCTCGTTGTGTGGTTAGAATCACTATTGAGGATATGAACAATGTATTATGCTATTGCATATTCGCTAAATTTTGAGAATCACTTATATATTATAATTAAAACTATAAATACTTCTCAATGTTTGCTATTATAGAATATGTGCCGTTTCTTGGTAAATGATAGAAGCAGAACAGAAACAAAATAAATCATTATGCAATCCTCCCAATGTTTATATCTGTTGCATAGCTTCAGACGATGATTCTCACTGATATAACAGGAAGTTATTGAAATTCCATCTTTATCGGACGGAAATAGGAAAAGAGATCCAATATTCGAATTTTATTCTTCGTTTCTATCATTGTTGAAACTAAATTCCAATTTTGATCAATTATAAATATAAGCGTTAAGGATTTATTTTGTCAGCTGAATAAAATTGTTATTCCTCAAATATTTTTGTCAGCTGAGTCACATATTCATCGCATAAAGAAGGCGATCACTTCTTCAAGAAAGCAGTGAAATTTCTTGAAGAAATTTCTCAATGATCCGAATAAATTTTAATTTCTCAAGGTTTAATTTTTTCAATGAGTTAATCACAACACATTACAAAAAACATACGCCTTTGAATCCTTTGAAAAGATGTGTGGATGGCGCAGCGGATCACATTCTTCGCATTCTAGTAATTTTAAACCGCAAAGAAGGCGAGCAGGGTGAGCTCTGAGATAATAGCACCTAGAAGCTGTAATTCAAAGTATTCAAGTATTCGAGTATGATTCAAGCATTCAAGTATGATTCAATTATTCAAGTGTGATTCAAGTATTCAAAGTTATCCTAAAATTAATTGCATTAGACCAATTAAGATGAGCACTGATGTGCTATTCACTCTTAAAACGTCCATACACCGATAATAATGTAATCACACGGCAAACTGGCTTGAATTTTGTAGCGCGGGTTTCATAAGCCACGACAGCACACACCCAGCCGAAATGGGCACGCGACACTACTAATGTTATGCTTTATTTATAAAAGAATAACTCTCAAGGTAAAAAGCTAGGTTTTTCGAAGCGTGGTGATGTGGACCGGAAAACTGGACTTCGTGGCACAGGACGGTTGTTACCCAGTGTGCATCAGAGCAGTTCGAATAAGTGTGTTGACGATTTTGGGATATCTACTCTACAGTATTGCAAGAATGCACGACAATTTTGGAATGGAAAGACAGAAAAAGGTGTGTTTCTATTATCTTACTGAGGAGTGCAAAAGTGCCACTGTTACTCCCGAGACAGTAAATACAACATAATTGAAAGGTGATGCATTCCAGCACACTGTATCAGAGCCATGAAAAAAATATGAGGTAAGCCTCATGAACATGACATGAAGCGGTAGTTGGGGGAAAATACCGCTTAGACAGGAAGATAGTATCAATTTCGGTTCTTATATATGCAATCAGTAGGTTTCTGTAGCTTCCCTTTCCAACTTGGTCAATTGAGGTGCTCAAATTTCGAGAGGACATAAATATAGATTTATAGTAGCCTCCGAAAATCTAATTTATGATTTTATAATGGCCCATTAGATACTTTCCCACTTCAGGGCCTCACATCCGTTCTTGTACCAGTACAACTTCTCTGTTCCACAGGATGCAACACAGTATTGAAAGCTCGTTCTGGTGATGTTCGTCATGCTGATTAACAAGTAAAAATTTTCTTTCGAAGAACAGTTTTTCTCTTTTAGTGTCTGGCATTGTGAGTATCTTCTGCTTCTAATTACTACTTAAGTTAATTTTGGTTTTACTGGATAATCTTTGTAGACGTCACATTTCATTTTCTTTTTTTTTTTCAGTTCATCCGTTTCTTTGATAATCAATAATACTTTGTCTTTCAGTCATTCTTTCTCGCTTTTTGCAATCCCATTAGCAATTTCTGCCTGAGCCATTTTAATAAGGAAGTCTTATGTTCCTTTTCTGAAAGAGGATGATGCATTTATAAAAGAAAAATAAAACAAATGTTATAAAATATCTTCCTTTTTTCCATTCTATTTGCCTAAAGAAGCTTTATCTCTCTTAGTTTATCCCTATTGTTGAAGAAACTGATGACACCAATTCTTACATTTGTGTCACATTGTGTTCTATAAAACTAAGATGATAATTACGGTATTTTAAAGTCAGTATAGTCTAATTTGTATAAGCACAGTTTTTCATCTATCGAAGCGAATGTTGATATAATTAACGCTGTGGGTACTTCGTTTATCTCAACCCATGTGATCAAATTATTAATTAGTCAGTTTTAGAAATGACAAAGAAATATTACATCAAAATTATTCACTGGTCTTAGGTTATCAGGAAAGCCAATTTAAAAGAAGAATCAGACAAACCAACAGAAAAAAAAATATTAGTATTATATTCTTAATAATATCGGGGCATCTAAATAGTATTCGATACTTCTACAATTCTTTTGCATACAATGGTATTGCATACCATTTCTTTTGTAACCTACTAAGTTATAGAAGAACAACAAATTTTTTTTTTCTACATCAGTAAGCATGTTTTAGAGACGCTACTGCTCATATCGTTAATTTGCTTATTAGCCATTCGTTATCCAACCGGAATAACAAATAAAGGTATCTATCTGTCAAATGCAGTTTCTCTCCATCCTATAAATGATTTTAACAGCTGCTAGCAGAATTGCTAGATAAGTCTAATATCCTCTGACTATTGGACTTCGGAGAAGTCGTCATACGTGCAGAATAAGCACTTAAAGCGAATATCCTTGTTTATATAATCGAATTTCAGAAGTAGAAGTAGAAGTAGAAAAAGCGTAATGCATTTTGAAAATATCATTAAATATGAAAAAAAGTGCAACCATTAGACTTCCTTATGATTTTTCTCGGAAAGTAAAATATATCATCACATTCAATGATAGGTATGGCTAAATAGAAAGATGCGTGGAAGCATATGTGTGATGGTGAAGGCTTGAATATTGTGAATAAAACTGTCAGCCTTTGTTTGCATTTGTCTCGACTGAAGCCTTCTGGAAAACCTGTGCCGTATTGGATGAAATTACCCTCTTATTTCACACAAATAACCTTTGTGTGAAATTCTGACAGATATAGGACATGTATTGTTGCTGGGAATTTGTTGGATTGCAATGCGAGAGAAACAGATTTATTTCTGTGTCAAAAACTATGATTGTCTTCCTCAAGGCTAATGTTCATTAAGATTCACATTTCTCAGAAATCGAGAATATAAATGACATCCTTCATTTCTGTAAAAAAGGAGCGCTTCTATATACTTAGTCTAAGCAAATATGTATTTTAAAGCCTACATTTTTTTTCTCTTTACCTAATAAACTTAGCTCCTAACCGTTGTGTGGTTTACAAATTAATGCTATGAAATTGCTGAAGATCAAAATTTTAAGATCGAATCTCGATCTTCAACAACTGTTTATCTTCAGTAATCAAATTTTCCGCTTCAATAATAATCGATCTTTAGAAATCAAATCCTGATCTTCAACACTGTAGAATTAGCACGAACAAAAATATCCATACCTGTATTCAAAGAGTGGGAATAACTTCACAATGTAAAAGGAATTATTTGTTAAAATATCCCAACATCAATTTTAAATTATGGGATTATCCGAATGAAGAAGATGGTGAAAAAGTTATTATTAATATTTAAGAATGTAGACGTTCACCCCCTGCTTATATGAATGTGGAACGAAAATCCTTATAAACCATTAGCAGAACCTTATCACTCTGGTTAAGAAAAATTAACTCAGTCACATTTAAAATGGTTTGAAAATGTTCCTGTGGCCTATTTTATGGAATTCAATTTTGAAATTTTTTCTGATGCTGCCGCTGCTATCAAATTGCGATTTCATATGGACATTAGCAGATATTTTAATCATATTGAATTGGGAGATTTGGCATTGAATAATTCAGTTGACTTTGCTGAACTCTTTCTCGTGACCATGGCAACGAGAGAGACAATATGGTAGAATCGATGTTGAAATTCCTGCAACAAAAACTTAGAAAACGGAATAAATAATTTACGTACTAAACTTAATTATTTGCAAACTGACGTTTCACCAGATCAAACTAGCATTATCGCAGACAGTTTAACAAAATATAGTCAGTGAAGCAGCAAATGAAGTGACTTCGAAAACAAAGACAATCAGGTGAATAGAAGTTAGTGGCGCTCTTTGTGGTAATTTCTGTTATTAATTGTGATGGAAGATAAGTAGGTGCGCGAAAATATATGCGAAATGACATTCCACCAGTTCCGTTGCAACAGATTTTGGGGCACCTCCCTATCTTACCGTCATCATTTGCTGATTATTTCACTAATTTCATCGTCAATACTTTTCATTTTTTCATCTTTTTATTAAATGTTGTTCTTTCCCAGACTTTCGTTGCTATGTTTATTATTATTTTTATATTAAACCATTTTGTTCCTATCTGTTCATTTTTTCTATTTTATATAAGCATTGGTTTAATATTAATATTAAATATTAGTTTTATCTTAGTAAAGAAGTGATCAGCTCTAATTTCGTACCCTCTGTATATTTAACACCTACAGATTGTTTTTCTTTCAAAATAATTTAACTGATTTCATATACATTATAAAATCTGTTATTTTTTACCAATTTTATTTTAGTATTTATTCCGAAGATCGCAATAATCCTTATATTTGAATCTCCTGGTAATATCAAATTGTTTATCTGATTATACAGTTACACCCGGAGTTACGTAATTAATTTCGAGTTACGTAAATCTTTACGTGACTCGAATTTTACGTAAGTCGAATTTGCAAATTACATACATACAATAAAATGTTCAATGGCTACTCATACCGCTGTCTTACATTATTTTTTTTTTATCATTAATCAGATATTTTCCATTTTTAATATTTTTCATTTTTGGGGTAATTAAAAAAAAACAGTTATAAAAAATATCAATTGTATACATACTGTAAATATGAAAGTATGAAAAATGCATAATATAAAAGAAACTGAAATATTCACTTTTCAAATAAAAAAGCCGTCTTGTGACTGCTAAGTTGGCTGTTCTAATGCTGTGTTCTGCTGGAAGTTTTGCCCCTTTCGATGTTGAAGGCTGAGGGTAGTCGGGGTTGTCATCTTGACTTTGTTGTGAACGGCATCTTACAAACAGGTCTAGAGTAGATTATGTGGTCACATGCTTCTTGTCCTCGTAGATGGCCTTGTAGCTAAACATATCGGAATAGATACAGTGACTAACATTTTCGAACCGCTCAGTGTTCGGATCCATCGATTCTAATTTTGCTAGAATTTTCCCGCCTTCATACATACGAATTATTTTCAACTTTTCTTCTAAATAATTGCAGACCTTTGTTTTTAAGATTTATTACCAGTGCATTCAGTTTTGCGTTTGCATTCCATTTTAAGGGTAAAAAACAACAACAACAAAACTAGCAGTGATAACAAGTGACTGAGCTAACTGCGGTAGGCATCTACTACTACTGGAATAAGGCTGTCAAAGACGCACCTGCGCAAACCCACAAACGTGTTCATACGCGCTAGAATATTAATTATGTAACTGCGAATTTACGTAATTCGCATGTAACGTAACTCGGGGTGTAACTGTATTTGTTTTATAATTGTTGATACAATTTATTGCTGTTATCTTCTCTTCCCTCTTCTGGAGCATATGATTCAATCATTCTTAAGTAGTATCAATTTATTTTTCATCTAACTTGTATTATTTTTTCATTCCTGTAGCAAGTTATCTCTTTTGATATGAAACCAAATCAAAATTCGTGCCTATGCCCTGTGGTCTTAGTCTTTGCTGATTTCAATATGTATTATACTAAAGCTCTCAGCTTCACTGTTCTTTTAATTTCTTCTTTGTTTCAGTAATTATTGTAATGATAAATCCTCCTGTTTGATACTCCATCTAATTCAATTTTTTATTTTCCATTCAAATTCCATTTTCGTTTTGTTGTGTCCATTTAACGGTCATTTGCCGAAGAGTCCACCCGAATGTTCTACTTTAATGGCTTAAAAGTATTATGACAAAACACGTTATTTTTGAATTTTGTCTGTCAACGAGTATATTCGGAAAACTCCACTAGTTTGAGACCGACTAACTCACTTTAGGTGGAAAACCTTTATGATGTCCTTTGAATGCCATCCATAGATTTCACAAAATATTATGACCAATGGAGTCGGTTTGGTTACCGACTTCGATATGGAGGCTAGGCTGAATGTTACTGATAATATCTCCATTTATACTGAAGGAATTTTATACGTGCATATTAGTAACACACAGATGCACACCTTTCATAAGAAAAATAAAGAAAGAAAGAAAGGAAACAATATTGCATATTTTAAAAACTTTCCGGAATTATGAAAGAAGACGAAATAAAATTAAACGTATACAAGCAACTATATCCCATGATCTCTATACGTAATTCAAAACGAGAAACGCTACCAAGATAAACAGTAATCATCAATTCAGAGCAATGTACATCTGTAATATTTAAGTAGGTATTACGTTGGCTGAAGCTCTTGGGAGCTCTATACTTAGGCGTGTCGGTTTGGCTTCTGAAAAAATGAGAATATGTAAAGATAAGATTTGCCTTTAACTTGGAAAAACTGCTAATGGAATCTTATCGTATCGAAAAAGATTCACGTTATTTCAAATATACTTATTAAACGAAAAATAAAAATATTTTAAATATAATTTTATATACCGAAAGAAGTATGTTTCCCCCCCCCCTGATATTTAAAACAGATATGCCGATACTTAATAAATTTTAACTCTCATCATTTTTAGTGACAAAATACAAAATCATCTTAGTCGTCTACTTAAATCTACTTTCAAAAAAATAATGCAAGCATTTAATTCCGGAATGACTTCGTATTAGCAGGTGAATGCGAAGATAAAGTAAACACGATTGTTATTGACAGGGTGTCCGATATTGTCAGCAATGCTAACACTTCCATCATTTAGTAGAACGTATCATGTTTTAGAGCAAGAGGTGATTGCTCTACCATTCTAGCAAATTTATTCAACATCAAGCTGTTAATCTTACCGCACACGAAGCTTGCCAGCAGATATTATGCAATAGGTAGCTGGTGGGGTTTTTATGGTGAATGTTGAAAGGAAAGATGAGAACGGTTGAAGAGATCAAAGCGCTCTTCTCAGGTTTAGCGAAATTAAAATGGGTCGGTGCGAAAGCAAAGACAGCAGCTATTAGGCATTCATTTTTGAATTTTTAAAGCTTTTGTCTTTCTCTCTCTCTCTCTCTCTCTCTCTCTTAGAGCATATCATATTTTAGACATTATTCCTTTACTTGTAACATCATTCTGTGTCATTAATGGATGGACAGTATCTCCGGAGGCCTCGCATAGATAGAAAGGTGATCTTAAATTGCACCATGTGATAGACAATGCAGCATAACGAAAGGACCTGCAACTGGTGTCAAGTACTAAAACAACTTTGTAATGGCGAAGTTAGCAAATTTAAATACAATAGCAGTTCTTAATAATTTGAATATTTTTGCACCAGGTAATTCTTAAATATGATATATATCTATCAAGAACAACACAAAGATGTACATATCTTTCTAAAATATAATAAGCAAGGTAAACGTCAGCTGAAAAAAAAAGTAACACAACAAATTATATTCCGTTTCTGGAAATTCGATTAGATGAGCGCCTGCACTCCATATTCTATATTAATATTCATATATATAATATGAATATTATTATAGCGTAGTCTCTAGTGATGATCTGGGTTTTATAAGATTTTTTTTCAACTGAATGAGACATTCGATTTGATTACGATGTAACTATTTTTTCCTACAAAAATATCTACTCTGAAAAAAGAGACAAACTACCTGAGCACACACGTAATGTCCGATATAGCATAATATGATGGTCAAATTAATCGCCGGATCATAATTTGAGGTTAAAACTGTATTAATCTGTTCGTAATAGACCTTTCAACCGAATGCGTAGTGTTAGAAACGGCAGCTTATTAACTTGAAAAGTGACACGTGATATAGTTCAGTACTTGACCTTTTATTGCATTCATCGTTCTACTTTCTACATGGTACGCTATTAATTAGGACTCCATACACAAGTAACCATATCGACTCGTTTAGAATGCATGGAGTCCTAATTTTAATTAATGTTAAGCTCATTTCACTTTGAGTGATACGAGGTTACAATTATTAAGAAATAATAAAGGGGTTTCCTGAACACTAAAAGAAGCTGAAAGTGATGCACGATCACGAAGAAAACTGTGCGTGCGTGCGTGTGTGTGTGTGGAGAGAGAGAGAGAGAGAGAGAGAAACATTAATTTCTAGTAAGAATGGCAGAAAATAAAATATACGAAACTGAAACTGAAATTTTATTTAAAGTTAATTTGTCAATGTAATGTCCATCAATTAGCTGCCACTTTTGAAAAACTAAAACAAGAAATTGGAAACAAACTGAGTTTTCAATTTCTTGAAATTGAAAACTCAGTCTGTCTCAACACTGGAATTCATGCTTGGACAATAATGTTAATTTCACTAGATTTATACTCTTTTCGCGAAGATAGCATGAACTAGTCATTTGTGAAAAAAATAAAAAATGACACATAAATAACATTTATGTGTCATTTGGATTGGGACGCTAATCAACCATGAAAACGATAGCAAATCTTTCAAGACGATAATGCACCATTGATTTAAGAATATCTTCTTCAAGTTCATCCTCATTGCTAACTAACAAACTCACCACATTTCAGACAAACTTAGATTTTCAATACGATAATCAATGTCTTCGTCAATGAAATAGTTGCTGCTATGGGATGGATTCAAAAATACCACAAATATCGTTTTTCAAAAATCGGAAAAATCCATCCAGTGTAACTACAAGATAATGAGTTTTTAATTTTATGATCAATCTCTATATCAACCTACTAAAGTGTACTACGTGAATATATTTAAGACTGGTACATTATTTGATTAATTAATTATTTGATTAATTATTTGATTTATTTTGATTATTTATTTTCATTATTTGATTAATTAATGGAGGATAAAAAGTAACAGTACACAGATCAATTTAATTCTGTCGTCATTATTTATTGCGGAGACTGTCCAATATTGCCTGAGGATGTTCAATATTTGGTTCAAACTAATCAATAAACGATTCTGCTGTTTTTGAGTGATCTGCTTTTATTGTTGATAAATGATGTGAAGTTCTACATTGTTAGATCATTGTACTCATAAACTGTCACAATATCTGAAATAAAATTATCTTTTCCTTCAGATCTTTCCAATAGGAGAACTAAAGAGGGTTGACTTTAATTTCAAACAAAAGTTGTTTATAACAGCATATTTATGCATATATTTTGACTGTTAAAACAACGCATAAAGAAAGGGATTTACAGTTATAGAGTACGTTATTTTTATCATGCGATATATTCTACCGGTATTTTTTCCTTGACGTTGCTATAAATTATTAAAATATTCATATCATTGACTTTTAGTGCGATTTATGTGACGAAATGCTATTAGGATTACTCGAAGACAATTACACGGTAGAGAATATTATTTATGTGAGACATTGTGTTGCCACATAAAGTCACACAACAGCTTGAAGGAAGAGATTTATAGAGCCCGGGTCTGACATTTAGTGAAGAGGTAATATTATGGCTATTGCAAACTTAGCATCGCATGACCGCCCTCTCAACAATAATTTTAAACGTGGCAAAGCAGGATTATAACCAACATTTCCTAAAATAAATATACGATGCCGGTAGAACTTGAAAATGTCACACAATATTGCGTTTACCCCTTGCTTTTTTTCCCTTGTAGCTTGAATTATTGTTTGGACCGTATCTGAGCTTCCTTTACAAACTCTAACTTTAGAAATTTACATATGCATGATACATGAGGCGCGCGGAGTGATATATGTCGAACGGAACATGCTTGCCTATTCATTGCAATGATTTGCGTCTGGTCAGATGACAGTGGCATTTATCGTTTGGTGTATAAAAAGTCGAATGTGCGTCCTGCCATATACTAAAGTATGTACTAAAAGAATTGTTACGATAGTTAATTATAATTCATTTTTAGATTTCGTTATTAATGGCTGAGTATTGATTAAAGTGGCTAATTATGGTGGCACGGCACTAGGAATTGGGAGCGAAAGAATTCAAACAAACATTCGTCCCTTTCAAAATAATTTTATCGAATATAGATTTAAGAGATGACTTATTAATTCTATGAAATACTGTTTGAGAACCAACGGAAGTATGTCAAATACAAAGTTATTTGCTAGCATTAGAAACAGTGATATCATGAATATTGATGGAGAATTACTAGTGTATGAACTAAGACAAAAGTAACGTCAAAAAAAAAAAAAGATAGCGAAGTCGAGAAAATCAAGAGATAAATAGAAAGCCGAAATCATAAGGAAACTCAAAGTACAAAATGTAATAAAAGAAAATTATGATGTACGAAGGCTAACAAAAGAAAAGAAAAATCAAAATGCATAAAGGATAAAATATTAACGAATATTATTTAGTATATTCAGAAAACTGTAATATAGAATATTATTTATTAACGATATAACCTCACTTGTTATGCATGCTTAATGTACTCTAGTAGACACCCAGTACGGGATCTCGATGTACACCAAGTATACTAAAATAGGAATCGAGATGGATCGTTATGTTTTATATGAATATTTAAAAGGTAATATTTAAAAGATAAAAGAAACAGGCTAAGAGCGAACGACAGAAAAATAAAAGCCTACAAATAAATTTTAAAAAAACCCAGAGAACTTAAAAATTAAAATGTAAAAAATTAAAAAAGTGAAATAGATTCAGTAAATGCGAAATTAAAGTTCAGAGTTCAGTTTGGATATGTAGATTTAAATGACTGAACGCAGAAAAACAGGAAAATATAAAAATATGGAGAGTACACAAACAAAATGTTAGAAAAAGCAAGAAAAATCAGATAACTTGTGATGCTGGTAAAGATGAAGAGAAAAATATAGAGGATATATATATATATAGAGATGAAAAGGAGAAAATATGACAAGAAGAAACAGAAAAAGGAAAGAGAGAGAGAGAGAGAGAGAAGACAAGAAAGATTAATAACAAGCACAAAACAAGCACACTAGGAGCCTCGGAGATCGAAAGAGAGGGACTGTGGGATAGAAAGAAAGAACCAGAGAGATCTTACCTTTCACCTTTCTTAAGAATGTCTGTAGAAATAGAAACATTTAAAGATATTTTTGCAAATAAGAATTATTCATTGAATAATATAAGCACGTAAACACAAGAAAGATATTTAATTAGCCAAATATTTCGGTCTGAAAATTCCAAACCATCTTCAGTGGCACTAAGAACAGTTTTAAAAAATACAAGGTGGAATGCTAACAATAGATCATTGAAAAATAGAACAAGCCGCGTGATGTTATATCACGAAGTATTAAAGTACTAAATATTATTAAGCAGAGACATGATTGAAATAAAGATATTAATTAATAATATTAAATAACATAAAATTAATATGAATTAATGAGTTATCCTGATTAGACTTTCCCAGATTTTTGATACTGATATACTGTCATTCCGTTTCAGGTTGAGACGATGGAGTAAGGCCTCTACGCTTTCTTTGAATAAACGTTCAAATTTATAGCGGGATCTATGTTATAAGAGGCGAGCTTTTGACCATAGGATGTTGTGGTTAGTTTCAATCCCGTGCTGAGCCAATCCAGATTTTTCAGGCTTATTTTGATGAATGGAGGATTGATGTTCTTGGATTCGTTTTTCAAGAGAGCGTCCAAAATAGGAGAAATCACAGTTGTAGGGAATTTTGTAAACTCCAGGAAGAGACATAGCCGAGCGTCTGTCTTTAAGAGAAGGAAAATGGGAAGATAATTTGTTAAGAGGTGAATAGGAGCTGTTAACTCATATTTCTTCAGAATTCTTGAGATAGGTTCTGAAATCCCGTAGATGTATGGAATTGGAATTTTCAACGTATTGAATCTTTCGTATTGAAAAGATTCGACGTATTGAATCTTTGTTGTTTAGTGGTGGATTATAAGAATCGAGAAGATGTTGAGTACCCTTTTCGGAAAAGCCATTGAGTTTCATGTGTTGTTGGATAGTAGAAAGTTATTTCTGTAGAAAATTAGAAGTAGAACGATTACTAAATCACTAAATCTTCTCTAATAATGTAGAACAGTAATACAACTCCTAGGAGATGGGTTTCACATTATGGGTAAATACCAAGAACAGTGATCGGAGCTTGCTTCACCCTTACTATGAGTTGCCTCAGTGTTGGAGGATAACTACTGTTGCTTTCTCCTGGCAAGGGGAAAGCAACAGTAGTTATGGACTCTGCAAATTACAGAAGAAAACTTTCTCTTTTACTTTGAGATCGCTCCACATATCAAGAAATTGGTTATGATCCAACCAACAGACAACTAAAAAATTAAATTCTCTCTTAGATGTAGTCATTAGTTTAGATAGAGACACAATTGAAAGACTTAAAACTCATTTTGCACGACCTCCTAGATTTTAGGGTTTTCCTAAAATACATAAGATTGACTTTCCTCTTCGTCCGATAGTAGATTGTATTGATTCTACTGCTTACTGTATAGCCAAATATCTAGCTAAGTTATTGAAATCTCACATAAGCAACTCTAGTTCCTTTCTTAAAAACTCCTCAGATTTCTTAGAAAAATTGAAAAATATCTCATTGCAACCTACAGATCTTATGGTGAGCTTTGATATGGAATCTTTATATGCAAATGTACCTCTCAAGGAGACTTTAAAATTACTGGCTGACATCTTTCCAGAAGAGATTATAAAACTATTCGATTTCGTAATACACTCTGGATATTTCTTATGTCAAAACAAATTTTACAGCCAAGTAGAAGGAACGGCCATGGGAAGTCCTCTCTCTCCTGCTTTAGCCAACTTTTATTTAGAACATCTAGAAAAAGTCTTCTTCTCAACCATCGTTTTGGGTAAGATATATAATTTTTACTATATGGCCTCACAACAAAGACTCCTTACCTTCTTTTTTAAACAGTATCAGTTCCTTACATCATCGTATAAAGCTTACTATGGAAATTGAAAAAAAAACAACAACAACAACCACTTATCATTTTCAGACGTTCTCCTCATCCGGTCACCTTCAAATACTCTTAGAACTACCGTTTACAGGAAATCAACGTTCGCAGGTCGGTATATTCTTAAAGAATCAGCCCATCATCCTTGTCAAAAAACAGGAATCATAAAATGTCTAATCAGAAGAGCCAAAAATTAAGGAATATTACATCCCATATTGTTTCATAGCCGAATAAGAAACTCAAGAGTTTCATACCGAATATAGAAACTATATAAAGTTTAGCGAGTCCATGCGTAAGCAAATACCCTGGATAGTGCAACACCTGACCCATTTGGTAGTGCAACACTGAGGCAACTCATTGTAAGAGTGGAGCAAGCTCCGATCACTATTCTTGGTATTTACCTATAATGTGAAACTCAGCTCCTAGGAGTTGTATTACTGTTCTACATTATGAGAGAAGATTTAATAATTTAGTAATCGTTCTACTTCTAATTTTCTACAGAAACAACTTTCTACTATCCAACAACACATGAAACTCAATGGCTTTTCCGAAAAGAGTACACAACATCTTCTCAATTCTTATAATCCACCACTAAACAAAAGATTCAATGCGTAGAGTTCCAATTCCATACATCTACGGGATTTCAGAACCTATCTCAAGAATTCTGAAGAAATATGAGTTAACAGCTACGTATTCACCTATTAACAAATTATCTTCCCATTTTCCTTCTCCTAAAGACAAACGCTCAGCTATGTCTCTTCCTGGAGTTTATAAAATTCCCTACAACTGTGATTTCTCCTATTTTGGACGAACTGGACGCTCTTTTGAAAAACGAATCAAAGAACATCAATCCTCCATTCATCAAAATAAACCTGAAAAATCTGGATTGGCTCAGCACGGGATTGAAACTAACCACAACATCCTATGGTCAAAAACTCGCCTCTTATAGCATAGATCCCGCTATAACTTTGAACGTTTATTCAAAGAAAGCGTAGAGGAATTACTCCATCGTCCCAACCTGAAACGGAATGACAGTATATCAGTATCAAAAATCTGGGAAAGTCTAATCAGGATAACTCATTAATTCATATTAATTTTATGTTATTTAATATTTTTAATTAATATCTTTATTTCAATCATGTTTCTGCTTAATAATATTTAGTACTTTAATACTTCGTGATATAACATCACGCGGCTTGTTCTATTTTTCAATGATCTATTGTTAGCATTCCACCTTGTATTTTTAAAGCTATTCTTGTAGTGCCAATGAAGATGGTCTGCAATTTTCAGATCAAAATATTTGGCTAATTAAATATCTTTCTTGTGTTTACGTGCTTATATTATTGAATCTTTATGTCACAAGTATCCTTAAAATATCAAGAATTATTTATATTATTTAGCACTACCAGTGATGATAATTTTCTTTAAATCAACATTTGTATTCATCCATGACGCCATTTTGCTGTACTGCCGTGAACCTCCCTTTCCGCGTTAGGACCAAAGGGATTAGCGTTTTACAGAAAGTCTATTTCTTTTGTACCCATCAGAGGCGATGCACAAGTGAAGTGCAAGGCAAATGATGAGTGTTGCATCGTGTCTAATTTAACGTGCATAGCCGGAATAGTCCATGTTCAATGACGCACCTGTTTTTGCACTATCGGCTCCCTCATCGTGCAATTTTTACACCCTAATATATCGCTACAACCCGAAATTTAGAAAAAAAAATTGTCTGACCACAATGTTTCCGTTGATTAAGTATTGAGTTTTACATGAAGACGTCGTTATTTTTAGTCGACTGCTAGGGTGGAGTTACGCGGCAGAGCTATTAGCTTTCATCTGACAAGGGAAATATCATTAATCATAGCAGCGTCTTCGACGATGGCATCCCTCTACCCGACTGTCAGCCCTATTACGAACGATGTTATAGCAAATGCAAGCAAACTAAATTATTACGAACCTTCGATGTTTTTACGCCCTTTGTGCTTGCATTTTTATTGGTGGTGACTGTCAGGAAACGTAAGGATTAGAGTTCAAGATCGATATTGGAGGTTGAGTTACTTAATGCACTGTGAAATACATGAAATGGACTTGCTGCTGCTCAATGACAGCAAATAATTAGCGTTTAGGAAATTGCTGTTTAGTGAGACGGTGATAGAAGCTGTCGAAGATAACTGACTTTATTTTGTTAAAGAATAAATTCATTATTACGTGTCCATCGCTTAGGAAACGTCTGGGTTGGGATTCCGTGCACAGAATCTTTATAAGGACTTTTGAGCTGAAGACGAATTATCCGATCTCATACGAATGTGGCACGATTTTACCTCTATTAACATAGACAAACTACTCATAGCACGCATATAATTAATAGACATTATAGACTAGCCATACAGCATATCACTGGGTAGTAGTTAATTTTCGTTGTTCAATGTAAGACCACTTCTTATGGGAGGCGTGAAGTGGCTCGAAACAAGTCCATGTTTGTTTTTGAAAATAAGCGAACCAGAAGATCTCCGATGGTACGAAGTGGACAATAAGCACACAAGCTTTCTTCGACTGAGTTTGAATACAGAAATAAAGTTGCATCCGCCGTAATTTAAACCAAAGCCAGAACAACTCATCTCTGATTTCATCGTGTAGGATTATCCATTACTAAAAGATTAAATAAATAATTTTAACGAACTTTTTCTTGAATTGGTTGGTAGGTATTTTAATACGATCAATTAATGTTCATTCTTAACAGCAAAATAAATTAAAGAGGGAGCTTAGGGAATCCGTTTTTGTGCATATTCTTGTAAATATCTCAAAAATATTGCCAACAAAAAGTTTCGTTTAGAAAAAGAGTTACAAGTTTTTCTATAAACAACCAACCAAAGAAAATTATACTTTTCCAAGATATCTTCTAAATGTCCTTAGATTAATAATGCCAATAGATGTTAAAGTAAGGAAACTTTTTGGAGACGTATATTATGCACAAAAAGTATAAGAATACTGAGTATTTTAGATTCTTTATTTTCGTAAAAACCTCAATAAGCAGTTAACTATATTTAGCGATTACAGATGCCGCTCACGTTCTATAAAATGTTGGTTCCTTCGCTACAAGAATGACAGCATCGTCTAATACTCACTACTTAAGTTGATCGCGTTGATCCTCTCCGCATATAATTCATCTCAAGCGCTTTGTGTACGGTTTACGTCTAAACGTTTGCACTCTCATTGCCTCAAACCGCAAAACCGCAGACATGTGCAATATGACATAGTGCAATATCATGTTAAAAATTATTAGATTTTCTAAACTATCTCCACAATGAATGTAATATTCACAATTTCCTGGAATGCAAATATCATGCCCAATATTTCTGTTTCTTACATGAAGCTATCACATAGCAGGCGGGATAAAATACCTTCAGTAAATAATGATCTCTTGGCAGCTCCACAAACATATTAATCTGATTTGCTGATTGCGTATCGTTAGTCTAAGAACCGGTAGAATGCTGGTCTGTTGTCAAATTAACAAGCATCTAACCTTGTACAGCTCTGTTTAGGATGACATTTTTCGCTCATCTCTGTACTTCTTTCATTAAAATCGATACTACGCAATTCAGCATGTTCCGTGCCACAAAATAACAATATAAAGTTTTCTACCATTTTTGGAAATGTGTCATGTTTGTTACGGAAGAGTAAAAAGAATATAAGAAAAACATTAAGAAAGTAGAAAGAATAATTTAAGGAAGAAAATAAATACAAATAATAAAAAACAAGAATTTAAACAAAGAACAAAAATTTATTTTAAGAATATTTAAAAAAAAAACAATTGAAGGGTGTTTTAAGGAAGTAAGAAACGCCTTAACAAAAAATCTGAGAATTGTTTTAATTAAAAATCTAAGGATTTAACATTTAATTTAGTTTTTAAATTTAATTTGAAAAAAGAAAATAAGCTAAGGAAATCTTGTGAAAATAACCAAGAAAATTGTGATAAATTATAAACTTAAAGTGATACGTTTCTTGGCTTCATGTTCCAGATTAGAATGTTCCAGGAATTAACAAAAACCACCATAATTTTATTCCTTTTAAACTGGGAATATTTTCAGTAGCATTGGGCTCGGTGATATTTCTTTTTCATTCCAGATGAAAAAGGACAGTTTTTTTTTGTCCTCGTAGAGAAAGGAAAAAAGGGGTGGAGTTCCACTCTGGGAAATAATATCTGTAAGCAGAAACTCCAATATGCTACAAAATACTGTCCTGCAACTGCACACGGCTCGAAGTTCAACAATACTCTGAATGTTCGTTGCCATGGAAGCGCCAAAACTGTAACAAACGTTGGCTGCACGCGTTCTAAATCGATAAGTATAAAATAATAATTGCAAGAGTGAAACAGCAAATAGGTACTGCAGGTGTGTTTATTGTCATGTATCGTTCTGGTTTATCTCTCGTCCGAGGTGGCAATACGCTGATAAAAACCTCTTAGTTACCCACCTCTATATGCGACATTTTAAACTGTGCTCAATTAAATTACAATATTTAATCAACTGTATTTGCTAACGTTACTGGAATTGCAAATCTCATTTTACATATAAATTAATAAACGTAGTTTTTTTTTTCAAATTTAAACTACTGTTTAAAGCACATCATAACAAAATAACCAGCGTTTGAATACAGTGAATTCTCTTTTGTAGAAAAGGTAACAACGCGGCCATTCAGTCTTAGCCATCTCCTCTCTGCTAATGAAGATGACAGTCAAAAGTAATTAATCACAGGCTCATTTTTATTCCCAGTTAATATGTCTGTTTCCTGACTTCCTTAATGAAGCCTTTTGCATTCTTTTTGATTTGACGCTATTGTTTTTAATGTTTCCATTTAAATGTAAATAAAGGATGTGGGAGAGAGTTATGAATTTCTCCCGTCAAAGAGTAATGCTGCTTGGTTTAACGACTATCCAATAACTGCATTCTGAAATAATTACACGACTTTAGAAAACAGAAACGTTAAAGCCTAATTTTATATGTAACTCTACGCGTGGCTTTATACCACATTTTTATTTATTTATTTTAGAACTTCAATTATTTACAGTACTGTTTACATGCCTATTTATGAATGTTGCTGGCATTCAAATGCATGCATCGGAATTATTACAAGTCAGAGTGAAACAAATTGTAATGAGGATCTTCGATTTGTAGGCACTGTGTCCTTATTGTTGGAAGTTAAATACCACTGCATGCGTCACGTTTGCATTTTCCGTATTGTTTACAGTTTATGGCTATAGTTGGCTGTTGTTTGTAACAAACGTTTTGTACCCGAAAACATTTTATCCAAATTGTTTCATTGTTCTGTTAGAAATAACAGTAAATCCAAAGGAAGGGTATGCGTCAGTGAAAAGTCCTTGACAGAATCTAGAAATGATGATGGTGGGAAGTAAAATAGATATGCGAAACACACTAAAATACACATTTTTTTCCTACGAGGTAAACTAGCCAGAGAACACACGCATTCATAGACAAGACGAGCTGTATAATAGTGTAACATTTTGGGTGGTAAAGCCAAGTTATTTGGTCGCAGCAGTGTTTGGGACCGAAATAAAAGAAAGATCAGGTGTTATTAATAACATATGAAATAAATTACATTAATAATTTATGAAGGTGCTGATCTGTAGAAGTGCTCTAATATCTAAATCATTCCTAATTTCAACTAAATCTACTTTGAAGTTTAGAAGCATTATTATTATTATTATTATTATTATTATTATTATTATTATTATTATTTAGTGATTCTTCTCATTATCCATTATCTCAGTGATAATAAGTTAATGTTAATGAATAATAACGTGACATACACGTCGTGACTATGATTTTGCCATTTTCGATCACACACACACACACATACACACACGCATAATGCACTCTGGGACACGTCTCATTTTCTCCGATGCGATATAGTTTTATTTAGACGCTTCCAAGTTCATACATTTCTTAATTATATTAATGATAATTTAAATGCAAATTCGACTCACTTTAAATTCCCGCTGTAATGCGATATTGATAGAATATTTCGTCAATCTTATCTAAGAGCTGCATTCATTCCCTTCTTAGCGTAATATTCTAGGAAGAAAATATCAAATTTTTATTCTCGTTATTATTTTTAATTCAAAGATGGTGCAGCACTTCACTTAACAAGACAACACTTACGTGAAAGACAGAGCAATGCATGTAGTCTTTCCCTATTTTTCCAGAGTTAAGCGTTTAAAAAGGATCTGCCAAGAGTGCATTTATCACAAAATTTGTTAAATTTACTGCAACCTTTCACAAACTATTAAAATGTCACAGTTTCCTGCCACCAGAAGTATACTATTGATTTTTAGGTGTTGTCAAGCAATTTGAATGAGATTTTCACTTCAAAAGTTGCCAACATTTCATTATAACTTTTCACGTTTTATTCTCGGTGATTGCTGACCATTCAAAGTTTCTAAAATCAAGTCCTTTATCAGATTTCTAAATATCACTAAAATCACCTTGGACGATACTTCGAAACTATTTGAAATTGTTAATGTTTTGAGGAGGAGGACGTTATTAAATCAATATCAGAATAATATTAAGATTTCGGTAAACCACTCAGTAAAAGTACAGTGACGAACATAATGACAGCAGGGAAGACCTCTAAAATTATTTATTTGTAGGTTTGCTTCAAGAGTTTGAATTTAGAAAGTCTAGAAGCAGTATTAGCCGAACGATAATATTATGAAAAGCTGGCCACTTGTAGCGCTGGTCCCATTTGATACGAAAGACATCGGTCTCATAAAAACATCTGAATTCAGAGCGGGAAAAAAGTGCGTTCAAAGCAGCTACCTTGTTGTTGCTTACAGGCAACTATTTGCTAACATTGTTTTGCATATCATTAACGATAGTGTTGCATTTGTTCCTGCGCTGCTGGAATTTCCCAGGATAATTAAATTCTAAATAACTCAAACAAAAAAGAAACAAAAATGTAAGCGAATAAGCTCTTTCTATTTTGTTTTTTTTCGTGGCACCTCCAGCGAGTCCTAAGACTCATCGAGGGAGGGCACCTACTGTGCAAATCTCTGTCTCCACTACTCGATCCACCAACTATAACTAACCCCAACTATACCAACGCCATCTCCGACCCACCAACACTACTAGTATTTCCATAGACAACCACAAACATCCATGTCCTCGGCGGAATTCGAACCCGCAATCTTTATGACTGGTGAGGGGATAAGCTACCACTCGGCCAACCAGGCCGGCAATTTTTTAGCCAAGAGCTTTTTATTTTCTGCAGAATTATGCTTATTTGTATATGATTTTTTATGTAATGTCGCTTACTTTTATATAAAGGCAATAAAATCATGTATGAATAACTGGTCACAATAATCCGACCTACAGAGGAGTCTTTAGTATTTTACAACCCCCCTCTCCCTCTTCATTTACATCCTCGTCTTCCATGTTTTTCCGATAGCTCCAAAAAATGTCAGAGGTCTAAACAGTCAGGAATCAACAATATTCCAAAATTTTGCCGAAATCAGTTGAATGAAACGTGCTAGTGTACAGAAGGAAGTAACCTACTCTTTGAAAACTCGATTCCGTTTCTTACGAATTGACTTCAGCTCTCAGTTGAAATAAATCAACTTGCGAAACAACCATATTTGCAAATGTTATGAGAAATGGTGGAATGATGATAGCTGTTGAGGAGTCTTCGAAGAACGGTATCCTCCCCACAAACCCTTTCATTTTTGCTCGATTGGGCTGCTTCTTCTAAATCCATCAGCAACCAAAGCTGAAAATAATACCAACCTTGAACGAAGCCATTTGAAATAATCGAATTATAGAAGTATGTATATCTCGGGGAAACGACTCTATTTTCAAAGTGGTGGATCGATAATATTTAGATTGGAATTGGAGTCATAGTGGACTGATTCTGGGTCACAATGACTTTTGCAGCAAGATACATCACTGATTCATTCCAGAACTTCTCATAAGCGCCAAAGTTGTCACTCTAAATACAATAATGACAAGTTTCTGTGAGAAGGGATAATTTGCTACACGCATATAAAGTGATTTATACTCAGCTCAAGTTTCTACATCTGGAGGTTACTGTTTCTCAGAGTGGTATAACCCCATTTGTACTCTTCTGGTAATCTGATTTAAGTCAGTGATTTAAGTCAACATTTCTATTTAGGATCAGAAATAATCTAATCCTAAATAGAAATGTTTTAGGGATAGTTTATTAAACTCCGGGATACCGACATGCTACTTATTATCCGTATGCAAACCTAGTTATAAATCGCCTTTACTGTGTAGAGAACAATTCCTACACATAAACACCTATCCTTATGGCAAGCCGTCCTTCATATTATCCGAATTTTTGAGAAACTACAATCTTTTAACTAAATGTTTAATTATTTGGTTAATAGCAAACAGCGGCAGAATTTAGGCAATGAATAGAAACAACATATCTGTATGTAAATATACGGGATACGTACCTTTGAAGGTTTGGATAAGTTACTGTAGTGGAGATAAGCTAGTTACTCAAGAAGATGAGTAAAATTAAAGTATCATTAATAGGGGATTTTAATAGGAGAGATATTGACTGGAAGAATGAATTTACTAACCAGTGATAAATCTCTGGAGCAACGTCGTGATCGGCATTTAAAGCACATGCACAAGCACTAACTAAAGCAGATAGGATCGTGGGTTTGATAAAAACATCAGAGGAATTAATGACGAACCATATTAACTACTTGGAACTCCCTCTACGACATCTATCCTTTGAAGTTTGAAGTAGAATTGACGCTAAACTGAAAAATGATGATGATGATTAGAAAGCATCAAGGGGGGGGAATTTAAAAGAATAATTTTGATGGCATGTTAAGAGAGTTAAAAAAGTATTAACTGGAAGACATTATTTAATGGAAGAGACATTAAGACTAAATGGATAATTTTAAGTAATGTCTTGTATAATCTAATGTTTTTTGTTCTTACCAGTAAATTTTACAATAAAGCCACCGGTCAGCTGGAAAGAGTATGGATCTGATAAATTAGTTACTTGAAACTGGTATTAACCACACTTTTATTAACGATTTTAAAAACAAAATCTGAATCACAATTAACTTGAATTATTAATATTAATACTAAATTTTATCTAAAATTTAGATAAAAGTATCTAAATGCTTTTATTGATAAGCAAAAAATAAAGATGATGGAAACTAATTAAAAACGATCAGTTTATCAATAATAATTTTGAATGATCCAGATGAAGTTGCAAAGAATTTAATGAATATTATATCAGCGAACACTTGTCGGTTAGAAGACAAAATGTTGCTTCAGGACCAGAATTACCTAATAGCATAATACATTGGGAAGAAAGTGCTGATATCTTAAATTATTTGGCAGTCGATGAGGATTGGAGATAGGATGCCGCTTCGTAGTAAAACGATGTTTGCCAGGGTTAATTGACCCACTTTTGTTATCTTCAATAAATTTCCCTTAGCCAAAGCAAACAACATCTACAAACAAATCAATGCATCTACACCCTTAGTCAATCCTCTCTGGAAACTCCCAGTTTTCTTGATATCCATTAAAAAACAATTCGAGTAAAGCCGGGCCTAATAGTGGCATGACTAAAGGCTCTAATAGCGGATACGAATATTTTCTTCTGATTGGAAATTTGCAAGGGTTATTCCAATTATTATGGTGGATGATCACATAAGGAAGAACATAGTAAAGTGAACCTTTTTTTTAGGTTTAAATACAAAGTAATGGTAATGGAAGAACTAATTGAGAATCGTATCTAGGATATTGGTTGATATCCCAGATCACTTTTAATGATCACTTGTTGAGCACAACACACCAAAATTTTTAAAGCGGATCGTTTATGACAAAAATGTTTATTTTATATGAAGTCACGAAATAAATAGATCAATGTAATGTCTATGACGTGATATATTTGTATTTTAGTAATGTCTTTAATTACAACCCGCATAGCAGTCTTCTGATTAAAATGTACCAAACAGGTACTGATGATTCACCTCATTAAATGGGGATTGACTGATATATATGACAAGAAGTAATGTTCAGTGGAGAATATTCTGACAGCCAGCTTATTGTGAGTGTTATACCACGGGGGTAGTGTCAGAATCCTTGTATTTAATATATTCATAAGTGATTTAGGTTCAAATATTGGGTAAGATTTTTCTTTTTGCTGATGATGTAAACTTGAGCAGAGTAGTGAATTACTTGCTATGACACCGAATTTTTACAAGAGTAAGGGAGTTATGATACCGCTATTAGAGCCTTTAGTCATGCCACTATTAGGTCCGGCTTTACTCGAATTGTTTTTTAATGGATATCAAGAAAACTGGGAGTTTCCAGAGAGGATTGACTAAGGGTGTAGATGCATTGATTTGTTTGTAGATGTTGTTTGCTTTGGCTAAGGGAAATTTATCCAGCAAGAGACGACAAGAGACGACAGCAGATGTCAGTTCAAGACCTTTATAAGATAAATAACAGCGTCATATGACTAAACCTGACTCTACAGAGGGAACAATAAAAAAGCTGACAGCAAAAGAGGAGAGTTAGTACAAACACACGAACGTCAGATTTTACTTTTAGGATAAAAATATGCGAAATGGACTTCATCAGCAAGTTATCGAAGTGGTGAAGTCATGTAAGTTCAAGGAAGAATTAGAAAACTGCAATGGCTGATTTGTACCTTAATTAAAATTATGTATAATGATTTTCTAATTTGGGCACTGTGAACATATCGTGCACGCTGCTTGGAAATAAGTCAATGGACTGAACGACACATGGAACGATGCAAGCTGCATCGTTCCATGTAACGAGTCACGTGCTTACAGCCGATATATATTAGAGAATATGATACTACCAAGTCATTGCAAGTGTGTCAGAGTGAAATGGCTGCGAGAAGGTAATTGAGATTTTGAAACAGACCTTGTGATAGGATGCCATTTTGCAGGCCTATCTGTTCTGCAAATTGTTGACAAATTGGATTATCTCAGGTGAACAGTCAGCGATACCATACTGAGATGGAAGCGCAAGGAGTTAACTGCCAGTGCCACCTGCAGTGGACGACCCGCCACACTCACCGAACGTGACCGAAGGATAACATGTAAACACAGCCATTCGTCGGCCAATGCGGAGTTCCTATTATCGACTGGAACACGAATCTTCCCCGAAACAATCACAACCGAGGTCAACATGGTTTTCTATGGTAGGACCACAATATGCAAGTCCCACTTTACCCAAACCAACATGCAGCATATTCAGTGGTTCAAAGAACGTGCACGGTGGGACGTTGAAGTTCGGAAAGTTTTGGTATAAAGCGACGAATCACGTTATACCCTCTACAGAGCAGATGGACGGGGGGTAGATGTTGTGGATGCTCGAAGAATGTCACTTATCAGACTGCGTAACTCCCAACTATGAAATTCTGAGGTGGTGGTGGTGGGGGCGATGGGATGGTTTGGGCCTGTATTTCCTGATTTGGCCTCGGACCTCTGTTTGTGGGCAATAAACTGCCTGATTGGCCGAGTGGTTAGCATATCCGCTATCCAGCCAAAAGGTTGCGGGTTCGAATCCCGCCATGGACTTGGATGTTTGTGATTGTCTGTGAAAGTACTACTGGTAGTAGTGGTCGGCGGTAGATAGCGTTGGTGTAAATGATGAAGGTAGTTGAGGTTCGTTTAGTTGGTAGATTGAGTGGTGGAGACGGAGAGTTTTGGTGGTGCCTTCCTCGATGAGTCCTTGGACTCCCTTGAGGTGTAAAATAATAATAATAATAATAATAATAATAATAATAATAATAATAATAATAAACTTTGAACTCCAAGAGGTATCTGAACCTTCTAGACAATGAAACGTTTTCTAATTTGTAGCGTTTCCACGGAACTGGCCATAGTCTCTTTCAGTAAGACTATGCACTGTGTCATCAGGCTACTGCTATAACTGCGTGGTATGTGGACATGAACGTTACCACACTTGATTGGCCTCCACAGAGCCCTATTGAACAGTGGGATGAACTGTAGCGCTGAATGAGGTTAAGGACGTCCCCCCCCCCAACAGTCCAGGATCCGATTACATGCCAACAGGAAGAATTGTCTAAATTCCCATTGATCGCTGTCGGACCCTTGTGGAAAGTATGCCCCGTAGGATAATGGATTGCTGCAGTAATTGTTGTGAAAGGAGGTCTTACATCTTATCGAGGTGGGCGCCATGGTAGTTTTTCTCACACACGGTGTCCGTTGACTTCTTTCCAAGCAGAGTAGTTATGCGGCTGGGTATAAATATGTATGAAAAATTTAATAATAATAAAAATAAAATCACACTTGGTGAGAAATGAATTAAACCGAAAATATTAGTCAATATACACAAGCTATCCTATGCGAATGGTGAAATTCGTGGCATACGTATCGGTTTTGACGAGAGTAGTCCATATTCAGTACAAGGTTCATCTGCTGTTCCTTTCGTCTCCCTGCCATAGCATTGCGTTAGTTTGTCTCAAACTGTGAACATGGAGTTAGTTTTTCTCCGGGTGCTCCACTTTCCCTACTCACATTATTAAAACTGACCTCAAATACATTTGGCAGTAGTTATATTTATATTCAGCAATAAGTATGAATTCGGGTAACTGGCAGAGTTACGTGCCTTGCCATCCTAGATGAAATTATGTTTCATGGCAGAATAATAATAATAATAATAATAATTATTTTTTTTTTATTTTTTTTATTTTTATTATTATTATTATTATTATTAATTATAAAAAATATAAATATAATAAACACTAATATACAAAGAACTATGCCAAAATATACTAACATACGCTATAACAACGCATGCTTTCTGTGCACTCTACAAATTAAATAAATTAATGTCTGTACAGTACAAAATGACAAAACTGATCTTTTGGGAACAAAGAGAAAACCACGACCTTATAAACATTCCAATGTCAGAACACAAAATACTGACAGCAAAACATTTATGTCACTATGCAACTTTGCTAAAACATTATTTCGATGCCAACTACAGGACAGTCAGAAATACATTCCGTATAATAAGACCCCAGACAACTAATTATATCACATATAAATACAATAATCACTACGGAAAGGCCACGCGAAACTTCTACATCCCAGACATCATGAACAAATTACCTTTTGAACACAGAAACCTTACAAACTAAAATAGCCTGAAAAGAGCTCTAAGGACATACTATGAACAAGAAACACGCACCCAAAATACCATACAAAGTTAATGAAAACAATATATATATCGTTCAGGCTTCCAGTTCAGCGACACATCAATATATTTCACGTTATTGTGTGTGTGTGTGTGTGTGTGTGTGTGTGTGTGTGTGTGTGTGTGTGTGTGTGTGTGTGTGTGTGTGTGTGTGTGTGTGTGTGTGTGTGTGTGTGTGTGTGTGTGTGTGTGTGTGTGTGTGTGTGTGTGTGTGTGTGTGCGTGCGTGCGTGCGTGCGTGCGTGCGTGCGTGCGTGCGTGCGTGCGTGTGTGCGCCAGAATTTTTGAATCATAGATTTTGTAGCTTCCCAACAGAGCAAAAAATCCAATACATAATAACCAACTGGTGTCATCCTCAGATAAGCTTACATATGAGCTTCGAGGATGAAAGCAGAGAAATTAGTTCTCATGCAAGATATATCACATGTAACCAAATACATGTAATGTACGTATCACATGTAAACTAATGTATGTAATGTATTTATTATATGTAAACAAATGTAAGTAATGTATCATATATAATCAAATGTATGTAATAACTGTAACAAAAGTATGCAATATAGCGTGATTATATCCATTGATATTGTACATATAGAATGTAAAATTACAAAGAAACATCTGTAATAATCATCATTATGAATATTATAATAATATACGTTGTAAAATATATATATATATATATATATATTCTGTATTCAAAAATTCTGTATAATCTTCATTGTTAATATTAGAAGAACATGTGTTGCAAATACATAATATAAAGGCAAAAAAGTGTTATTAAAATTTTTAATTGAAAAACAAATATTATGCTCACCATTGATATATCGCATATTTATATTTAATGAATAAACAGTTACTTTAATTCTGTATTCACACCGGTATTTTCAAACAGCTGATTTACTGATTCAGGGCATTAGCTCATTTAAATCTTGATTATAATCACCAGGGGGAATATTTAAACTTGGAAAAATCCCGAATCGTTTCTGTCGAAGAATTTTCTTGTGACATCACAGGTGTAATAATCTCATCACACATATCAGCAGGAGTAATAATCTCTTTCCACACGGTGTGAACTAAGTTTTTCTAGTGAACATTAAGCCAAATCGATACAACCATTAATTTTAATTGATAATGAGTGAAAGATAGTTAGAAAATTAAGAGTAGGATGAAAGCATTCTTAATGGTGGCTATCTTCGTAAGTATTAGCCGTAGGACTCAAGTTAAGGGATTAAAAACCATTAATTTAGTTTCACGTGAAAGTAATTCCAATTCATGAATTCTCTCATCGGCTAGTTTTAATTCAAAACCGGAAATTTTACAGCTCCCTCTACTGGCAGTTTATCTTTCCTGAGAATTCCATATTTTCTTTTCTAATGCAAATATTTTTTTTCAGTTAGTTTATAAATAAAACATAAATGCGAAATAAAAATCCGTATACATTATGTGATGAATTATTGAAACTGTAACGGTCCAAGGAGTTTTTATTTATTAAAAAAATTTCATGCACTCAAAAAAATTTCTGTTTTACGTGTTTGAAGTCCTTATATATCTGTCTTCCTGCACACACGTCGAACTGTAACGTGACATCAGCAAAACATTTTGATTTTTAATACGATATGATGCATCTTAGGAAACTGCGGATGTGTGTTGTAAAACATTGGACTTATTGCCGTAGGTAACGATGGCAACTGCATCCACTAGAAAATATTAGGCAGGCAAGAGTGTTGCACCCCCGATGAAACATATTAAAGACGATGATGCCTCTTTTAGATGACCATCATTTGCCATTGCTAATATTTGAGAAGTCTCCCGCTCCAAGTATGGTGATTAGGGGTTTCCATGACAACGTTGATCATAAGTGCACTTTCCCTTACCCCATTCCTAGAGTTCTGGGAGAGAAGTTTTTTTTTTTTTTTTCATTACTCTGGATTTTTTGGCAGCCGTTAAAATCAGAGAAACGAATCTGACCTTGCATATTACCTATTTCTATGAGAAATAGGTAATATGCAGGTTAATTCTCGCATTTTATCGGAATCAATATTGGAACATGACTTCATTTTTTTTAGAAATGTTGTCCATGGCATTGTCAAGGACAACATTTGTAAAAAATAAAAATAAAATAAAAAGATTATATCTACGAAAAAACAACGTGTAACATAAGCTTAAAATCAGCATGAAATAGTAAGTTGTTATCTAAAAGTTAATACGTTCTCAACGGTCTTCCTGTTTTCAAATGGGAAGCAATGCAAAATAAAAACAATGAAAGGTAATTGAAGCTAATACGAAATTATATCTCCAAGAACAAATTTAGCAGGAAATATGCCAACAAACGATTTCCAGAATTCATCCTCTCATTCCCGATACATCCTATTCGTACTTGAAGACATAATTTACTTGATAAAGAACAGTCGCAGCTCATTATTATCTCATCGAATGTTTGCTTCCCACAAACACAACGAAATGTTTCTCTATTGATCAAAAACAATTGTAACAATGGGACTATTTCTGTAACAGAACAGGCATTATTATAACAGCAGAACGCAGTAATCTCAGTAATGTTATTTTAAGTGTGCTTCTGACATCCATCATACTTTTTCTGTATTTCATCGGCTACTTAAACTTTTCTGAAAGATCTTTCAAAATTAGGTTCTTTAGAACGAAAACACTCTTCTTAACACAATTGGTAGAACTAGAAAAAAGTACGTGGAGTGCATTTTAGTATTTCTTTGTCCAATTTAAGAATGAAAGGTAACACATAATATCGATGTTTACATTGTTTGAATACATGGCGCTTCCGGTTTGCTGTCACGTGCTAGTCAAAACACAGATGTACTTGTATATATTTTCATATATTTTTTATGCACATGCACTCAAATTAATATACGAAATTTATGAATTTCAGTGTCATTTTTCATGAAAATATACAGCGAAGTATTGTTTACCTTTATTTCAATATTTTATTAAAAATTTCTTTTCTCACGTCGTTTGCTTTGTTAAATTTCCAGCAATATAACAAAATTATTTAAAATTTTTTTTCTATATAGCGTTCATCCCATTCTAAGTTTTAAAAATAAATTTAGTTTCATATTTTAAGGAAAATTTTTAAATGTTATCCACATTTTTAGAATACAATTTAAAAAAAAAAAGATGGCGCATTTTTTTTTTCACTCGCTATCACCTTTGATTAAAAAGAATATTTCACATAATTTTAATCAATCATATCTAGATAGTATTTTATTTTTTTCACATGAATCGTGTTGGTTTATGATCCAGTTTTTAGATCAACATGCTGATTAGATTTCTTAGATTCAGAAGAGGGTTGTTAAGAATATCAGACACATGGAATGATGTTGTTGCTTTTCCGTATGCATTTGCTGACGCCTTGCCATTAGATATATACGTGTCTGCGGGCTCATAGCATAGCTTACTTCTCTCTGTATTCGTGCTTGAAATAGTTTCTGAGAAGTATCGTGCAGTGGGTCAGATAAGCGATGCTGAGCGAAATTTTGATATTTTTCGTTGCGATTCTGCTTCTTGATCTATCTTGTAAATTATATTAAAATTCGCCCATCAGAATATCCATTTCACGTAGAAAGAACAACTAGACATTCCCAAAGTTGGCATCAATATAGAGACCTATGTATGATGGTCTATATAAGAGATCGTAGTGAATGGAAAAACTAATTACCCTCAGTCTGTTGATAGTGAAGCTGGAAGATAGCATTGTGTTCGTTAGCAATACATGTTTTCCAGTGGTTTCTAATAAGTCGTTCTTGTAACTCTCACTAGAGTGGCCTTCGTCTTTTCTTGCAGCTAATTTTCAGATAGGTAGGACAGTCTTCCTGCTATGCAATATGCAAGCCAATTTGCCGAATAGGAGTTTTCTTCCTAAGTTATACGTGTTTGTTTCTTCTGATATTTAGACGTTATTTGCATGATTAAATAGTGTCTTAAATTAGCTATTGTTGATAGCTGATCTCAGTTATTTACTCATTAACTAATCTGCCAGGTTTTACCAATGAAGGACGTTTGGATGTTTTTTGTGGTTTAGATATATGTTTAGTATCTGAGATTTTTCTAAACACAGCTAAAATGATTCAAATTGTAGTATAATATCTTTTATTATATGGTCCTATGCTTGAAGATGATGCAGTATTATATTGTAATCTTTTTTCCATAGTACATCGCCTGACGAGAACAGGTCCTACATATTCATAATAAAGTATTTGATTTCTACAACCATAGTTGTGTGAAACAAAACAAAATCTGTTTTGAAGTTCGTGCGCAATTGTAACATTTTTATTCCAGTGATGATAAAGAGTGATGATTATTATTTCTTTGTCTTTTCAGTTGTTTCGAATCTTATTTCTTCTCCGGAATATGTGCATTCTATGATGAATAGTCTATTTTTTCCTGTTGGATTTAAACTATATTTGGTAGGAAACGTTACTGTCCAGATGGTGAGCCCGTGGTCTTGTCTATATAATAGCAGTCTCAATGAGCACTATTTCTTGGATTTTTGCACATACAGCAGAAGACAGTCATTTATGCTTCAAATATTATTGAATACATTACATACAAATAAATTCTACTTGATTACATTACTTTGTGTTTCTTTCTAGAAAGGATAACTGGAGTTAAGAGTTTTCAGAAACCTTGCGCGTTTTATAGGTTCTCTGCTTCATAGTAAAGCACAGGGTAATATCAGATTAAAGTATCCCTGTTTAAGGCCTTGTAGTGCCATGCAGTGATCCAAATGCTGCGAAACTTTGCAGAAATCCATTGTGCATCATGCGGAAGCGATATCTGAGGGGGCGAAAAAGTAATTCCAAACTTCCTCACCAGTGGGCACCGTATGATGTACCGATTATGCATTCACGGGCTGTATTGTTCAATGTGCTGATCTTCTCGGTATGTTACAAACTGCATATTTTGCACAGTGTGTTCACCAGAAGAAATCAGTTGGTCGGGAGTAATGTAGCGCATATACCATCTATGTTGTTTTTCAGTGTTGGCAAGTTATAGGTTGATCTTGATAAACCCAGTCTTTGAGAAATTCACAGAGCCAGAAGTCATGGGGGGGGGTCAGATAAGGTGAACGAGGCAGCCATGCAGTGGGAAGCGCACGGCTGATCACTATGGCTTCCGTGAAATGTTCTCAAAGAATCTCTTGTACGGATAGACCGATGTGTGGGGCCCAATCCTGCATGAAAATGACTGAATCCATGCACAAGAGCTATTGTAGCTGTGGCACAACAAAACTGTTTATCATATCGCCATACATCTCGTCGGTAAATGAACAGGCAGGTCAAAGGACCCGGGTAGCGAATGTCCTCAAAGAAAAATGGTCCAATGATAAACGAAGCTGCAAACCCGCACCAATCAGTAATTTTTGATGAATGCAAAGGAATTTGTCGGATTGCATGCGGGTTTTGAGTACCCCAAAATCTTAAATTATCTTGAATGGCTAGAAATGCATAAACGACCGTAGAATTTTCCAAACAGTTGCGTAAGGGCACATCCCGTTTCTTCAAAACGACTATTCATTCGTCAGGGAACGCATGGAGATAGTGGACCTCGTCGACATTTATTCAGACAACGAAATTCGTAGAGATATCCATGGAGTGCAGCAACAGCATTGCAGTTGTTTAGGTAGTACAGTTTCACGAGCAAAGAGCAAAGCACGTTGGGGACAAGGTAAGTGAACGGTATTCATAAACAGAATCAAGAGAAAATCCCTTGTCCATCTTTTTAAACCCTCCTGGATCCTGCCGAGTTGAGCGATTTGCAAATTCCATGTATTTGGTGTTTATAATGCCCCTGATGGTAGTGGTGAATTTTGAAACTACTTTTTCTTTCCTGATGTTGCTTCTGCCTGATGCACAATATGTATTCCTGCAAGGTCTTGCAGCATTTGAATCACTAAATGGTGCTCCACAAGGCCTTAAAAAGGGATACTTTAATTTTTATCACCCTGTATTTAGAGTACGAATATTGATTATTATGATGAAGTATTTATAGTAGTTTACCAGAAAAGAAAAGAAAATATCCAAACAATTCATCAATGTATTGACCCAGAGGGAAAAGCAAAATGTAAAATGATATAATACCGGTATATTAATTAATGTAGTGCTCCTGTAAAGAATAATATCCATCATCGCAGTGAGTGCCTCTTTCGAAATGATAACATTGAAATGCGAAACTGTGATTACACACTCAGTAACAATTTTTGAATCCACATCTTTCAAGAATTTATTTCATATTTAAATTATCCCATTTCTCTGGTTTACGTTACGCTATTTCCATGGGAACCAGATCGTTTTACGACACAAGAGTACGGCATATTCTATGCGGCAATCACCCCAACTCTCTTCCCCGTGTAGAGTCTTATGATTGCGTATAAAATGCACCGCGATTCTTTCCTTAGCAACTTTCAGAAGGCAAGGACAGCAATTAACTAGGAATGGTATTGAAATAAGTTAAGCCATGCACACGAAAGTGGATATGTGATTATTAAAACTTTCCAGATGATTGCTCAAAATAATGAACGTACTTATACATGCACTTTATTGTGTGTGGAAACTTAGAAATTAAAGTTCTTTGCAGTTCAAAATTTACTTTCATAATGAACTACTTGTATGGTTTGGAATTTTCTAAAAATGTGGACAAGTATGCAACAAGAAAATGAGTAAAAAAACGAAAAACTTCAAGTAAAGTATTTGATTAGAATTTTATATTTGGTGCTCTCATTCGAGAAAAGATATTCCTATATGCTTTGCATTGGTCGCTTGCTTGGTACCAATTTTTTCATTCTTTGTACATGAGCATCTCATGTTATTTCCATTGCATCAGAATGTAAAATTGCTCATTTATAAAGAAATAAACTATAAATAATGATTATATAAAAATAAAGTCTTAATTAAATCAGTTATATAACTAAACAATATGCAAGACTAGGTTAGCCAGAACAGCTTGTGCAATTAGTAGGTTTGAAGAAATGGTGTGAAATTTCATTTAGTATGAAAGGAATAGTTAGTTGCTTTTTTTCTCATTTGTTAACTAACTAACTGATAAAGTTAACTGATTTTATGTGAACGACTAAGAGGTTATCCATACGAAGAACGAGTTTTTTTTTCCATTGCAAAATATGATCAAAATATATGCGAGATTGATAGAAATGTGTTCTAGTGACACAATAAATATTTTAATAAAAGGAAATAAAAGTAGAAATACAATAAATAAAATAAAATTAAAGTAAAGTAATAAATTAACTTAAAACTATTTTATAAAAATGAAGTGGCTATTAGATCCAGAATTCAGCATTATTTCAAAGCCGAATGTAGAAACTATGAAAATTTCGTAAAAGTAAGTTGACCAGAGAGCTTACGGGAATATGCCAGCAGGCATTTACGAGTCGCCCTAGCACGGATCACCTTTTGGCCTTTTGGCTCTTTATTTTAGTATAAACTTAACTAGTTATAATAGACTATTTGAAATAATATGTAAATGGAAAATTATGTAATTGTGGTTTAAACCAATAAGAATAAAATTTGTTCAGCTAAATCCAAAATTGCCAGCCCATCCTCGTTCGTTCAGTATCCAGGAAGATACCCAACAGGGTGCACCACGAGAAGGTGAGGATTAGACATTAGGTCAGATGCCTTGATCGGTTCTCTGCATTCCTTTAAAGACTATGTGGAGGACTCCTCTCAGTTATACAGCTTTGATCCTTAAGCATCCCAAAAGACTAGAGAACGTAGATATGAGAGTCTGAGTAAGATTAGGGGCGTGAACATCGAAGACAATATCATATTAAAAACGAGGATAATATTAAAGAACTTGACATTATTAGCATCCAGGAATGTGTTGGCAGAGCTAATCTCTCCAGGTTCGCAGGAAAAAGGCCCAGAGGAAAACCAAGATATAGGTGGAATGATACAATAAAAAGTGCCTCAAAAGACAGAAATACAGGGTGTTTCAAAAAGTATGACCCTATTTCAAATAATTATATTTAATAATGAAAATGTGGTACAGTTACAAAATAAATTACCAAGTATGGAGTAAGGCCTAATGGTTCACTCAGCACAATTACAAATGCTCAATGTGCCCTCCACCTGCTGCACGGACAACATCAAGCCGATAGCTGAATTCATCCCAAACGCGTCTGAGAGTGTCTTCTGTCACAGAATTTACTGCAGCCGTGATTCTGGTTCTGAGCTCATCCAAGTCAGCGGGTAATGGAAGAACATGAACACATTCTTTTACGTATCCCCATAAAAAGAAGTCACAAGGTGTGATGGATGTCTTCAGATCTTGGAGGCCAAGAGTGTAGTGCGAAGTCGTGGGGTTCCGTGCGTCCAATCTAATCCAACGCTGAGGCAATGTTTCGTTTAGAAACCGACGAACTTGGAGGTTCCAATGTGGCGGTGCTCCATCTTGCTGAAAAATGTAATCTTCAGATTCTTCATTCAGCTGTGGAAGTAGCCAGTCTTGCAGCATTTCAAGACAGGAGTTTCCCGTAGCAGTGTTTTCCTCAAACAAGAAAGGGTCATAAACCTTTCTAACGGAAACCGTGCAAAAAACCTTAAGTTTTGGTGACTCACGTTCATGCTGTACAATTTCATGTGGATTCTCAAGTCCCTCATGGAGAAAGGTCGTCCTCTATGTCCTCTAACAGATTATCACAAAAATCTGTTCTTTTTTTTTTTTTTGTCGCCTACAGGAAGAGCTTGCACCAGTTGCAATCTGTATGGCTTCATAAGCAAACGTCGTCGTAACGCACGCCAAACAGTCACATGAGGAACGGTAAATTCTCGGCTAGCACGACGAGTGGACTTGCTGAAAAGCCTCTTGAATTCGTTGCACATTCCCCTCTGAGGTGCGTGGTCGTCCAGGACTCTTTCCCTTACAAAAACGCCCTATTTCTTGAAATTGTCGATACCAACGACGAATGTTTTTGTCCAGTGATGGATCAATCCCGCAACGCCGTCTAAACGCACGCTGCACCGTAATCACGGACTCAGTCTTGCTAAATTCGAGAACACAAAACGCCTTCTGTTGGCTAGACGCCATCTTCTCATTAACTAAGCGTAGCGGCTATTTGACGCTAGTCATGACATCTAGTGGTCGTCATATCAAACTCAGGGCCAAGGCCGTTCACATGGTACAAGTCGCATTCATTTGTGATTCGTGGTTGCAGAGATATACAATTTTCAAATTGGGACATCCTTTTTGAAACACCCCGTATAAGATCTGATAATGTTGGAGTCTTGACAGGTAACAGGTTGATTTGCAGGAAACTTTTAGGTAGGAAGTTAGTAATAATGTAAGTTCTTCATGTAGTAGTACACTCCTTCAGGGTACTTGTCAGAAATTTGATGATGATGATGAAAATGATGTATTAATATTCTGTTTTCATAAAATGTTAATTATAAATAAGTATAAATATACGCATTTATAAAAAATTGCATTTAATAAATGTGCAGCTTAATGTCATAATTAATAAACTGAATTATAACTAAAAGAAATGGTCGTTTGGTTTTCTTGCCTGAGTAATATTTGAATTTAATTTTATTTTTAATGTTTTACAAATCATATCTTGATTTATTCGTTTACTTAAAGTACACTTGTAATTTTTGACCTTTCAGTATTTAGTGGAATTTGGTCAGTTAATATTTATCGTATAAGTTGAGTGGGGAGAAGAAATGAAGAGGAATAAAAAAAAATTAAAGATAGACTAGCTGATATATAAGCAGCAGTGGGTTTTCTAAGAAATGCACACACACTTTAATCTAATTTTTTGAAGAAGAAAGCATTAACTGAATGTGACAGAATATCGACACGAAAACTTTCTTAGACACTTAGCAAGCTGCCTCTGATTTAGTTATAACTGTCTTAGATAGTGAGTGGAAACAGAAAGTGAAGAAGCGATAAATAATATAAGGTACCAGAAAAATCACTTCACTGCAGCTACGCAGACAAATAATCCTCTTAAGCTAAATTGAAGATGACAATAGCTTTACGACGTGATTATCCATTGCCGGTAAGGATCAGAGTTTCCTCATCAGCATCCTTCTATTCATCCAGTTTAGCTACATTTTTTTTTTCAAAAGAATCTTTAATGAAGTTAAACTAAACAGCAAATTGTCCTTTAGAGGTCAAGCTATTCTTATTAATAGTAACATCCTGTTTTCTATACAAAGCAGTTTATCCAGAAGTGTATTTGGCCTTTGACAATAGGGTAAATGAAGGACATATTTCTCCGCATGGTCGACATTCGAGTGGAAGTACACCCACTCTAGAAACTATTGACATCGCAATATTTTATTAATTATTATAAGGTATCTTAAAGGGTATTAAAATAGCTGTCGTTCGAAAATATAACAGAATTATTTCTGTTCCCAATATATAGTTGCTTTAATGGTTGACGAAAGATATGACATTATGCTATCGCGAATGTATAACACTACGTAATCAACAATGAAATATGCAACCGTCTATGTTGTAAGAGACTCAGTAAAGAACTTACTAATACACAGCTTTTTCTCCAAATACAGATATTAATATCATGCTTTTCAGAAACAAATGGCAATATTTTAGGTCACCATAACATGCGTATGTTGAAATACTACTTTCAGAAATAAGATTTAAAATTCTTACCCAATAAAATCATCATATTTATTTATAGAAATTGCAGAAAGTTATAAAAGCATGTACATAGTTTTAATGATGATCTGGCGATCTATTTATCGTTGGAATCATCCTTTACTTCGGTATTACTTCAAGTTTTTCTTCATCCTTTTTATCCTTATGTATCTATTAGAATTCTGCTGGTGTGGCGTTATTTTTCAAGCGTAGTTTTTTTTTCTGTGTTATGCGCAATCATTTCTCCTGTGATAAGAGCAAGATTTACCTTCTTTTTCTTTTATCCCATTTGTCGATTTTCAAAAACCCTATTGATACACTTTAGATTGAACGTGGAGTCAGCGAAGAAAAATAAAACATTGACAGAAACTCTCCTATGGAATTGTAAACCATAAATCGGATAACCGTGTCTTATTCACAGTCCCTAGAAATGCCGAGAGAGACTGTTGTGTAGACCATACTGCGATTGTTACGTTGTATGAATGGTGAGCGGAAGGGGGGATGCTTTTTTAGCTGGGAGGTACGTCTTTCTTTACAAATAAATGCGACTGTATTCCCTTCTTTGTGGATATCATTTGATCACAAATGGACGAAGATAAAGTGGGTGTAATGAAGAGGGAAGAACAGATGGACGACGTAAGATATTTTGCAAAGATTGTTGCTATTTTAACGAATGTATGCGTTATGGTGTATCAAGAATTTTTATGAATCTTTGGAAAATAATCCGCAAGTATCTAACTAAAAGGAAGACCTAAGGGGGCATAAGTTCGGAAACAAATTCAGATTGTGAGTACTGGAGCAGTTTAATAATTATATTATAGCTAAGAATTGCCTCATAACCTTAGTTTCTTAGACCGAAATTCCAACCAATCAATCCAACCTAAATGCATAGCAGTCAAGCCTTATTCAGGCATCTGAACAATATAACAATCATCCGAGTGGTGGTGGTGGTACTTCGGAATCACAAGAGTTACAAATTTCCAGGACTGGGTTACTGTAATTTTAGGATAAGATCTTCTGACCAGATTTTCTGCTTTCTGGAAATAAAAGACGAAACTGTGTCAGTTCCGTATGAGACAGGCTAACTAAGGCACTAATACTTGTTAATCATAAGGAAATAAATTTGAATTTCGACTAAATATATTTTCATTAAAATTTTTAAATTAAGTTTTGCATATTGCGTCATCAGAAGAAGACAAATGAGACATCTTAAATGGAAAAATCTTAGGAGTGAATGATTCCGCACACTCTATAATGCATCCAGAAGGAGACCTTTATACACTGAGTTATCTTTGCATTAGGAACCCCCCCCCCCTTCCCTTCACATATTCGGTGCGATAACGAAGTACCACGTGATATCAACGTCAGTGCCGCTACTATCATATATACGTAATTAGTAAACGTTTGCCAGTAATGGGGAACGTAGCGGCGTAAGCCAATCTAATCGCAAGCAGATAGTTGGAGCCAGGAAGGCAGGTTTTCTGAAAATAGCCACACTCGTTGGTTGCTTTGCTCGCGTACTGCTGTATCAAGGGGGTATATAAGGACTGGATTAACCATGAACAAACATTGATACACTTTATCGCAAATAAAGCGTATCAATGTTGAGGGCTTACATTGCTCAGCCACGCGTGGTTGACCCTAGAGGTGAGTTGATTGTTGCACGTCGTACCTCAGCAACGACGTGCAACAGTCACACAGCTCACCCATCAGTACCATAGTGGGGCAGTTTGACCCATTTCCACATGCACATTACCTTGTTGCGCCTGGAGTTCCACAGCCTGAAACAAACAAAGTTACCCCATGATAACGGCCAGGAATCGCAAATTGCAAACGCCTCACATGAGCCAAGGAACGTCAAAACTGGACCCTCGACAAAGTCATATGGATTGGCGAATCCCGTTTCTTGATGCACCATGCTGATTGCGGCACTCGCATTTGGCATACACAGCATAAAGTCCAATCCTTTGGTTGCACAGCTGCGGGTTCAACAGGCGGGTGGAGATGGATTTATGGTCTGAGGGAGCTTTTTCCTGGCACGCCCTAGGTCAGTTGGTTGCCATCTTTCAACAGGACAACGCTCTGTACCATCGGACTCGTTCAACTATTGAGTGGCTGGAGAACACGACAAAGAATTCGTCACATTACCTTGTCCCCCAAAGTTCCCTGCCTGTAACCCAATTGATGTGTTGAATATGCTAGAACGGGTTGTTGCAAGAACTGCTGATCCTCCTCCACGGAATGAGCGTTAACTGATGGAGTTGCTGCAGTGCACAAGTGTAAAAATAGTATTAGGAGAGGTGAAGAACAGAGATATGGTATTTCGTACATTCATACCCACCTGTTTTGCGGTTACTTTTGAACTGGTCCGCTTCAAAATGCTTTCATTTAACAAAGTAAACAATCTTAAACTACCCAGTCTTTCGCGATGTACATTCCACAGACCATTGTCACTCTCCTCTGATTCCTCTGCACCACTTCTTCATCCCTAAGAAATCCAGGAGTCCAGACCTGAGCACAAATAAAAAGGAATAACAACTCCATTCTCTGCTTGTTAGCGTGTTCTCCAACAGTTAAATAATCCCATGAGCTACCTTAGCAATATTCCCTCTAAATTACAACTCTAACATCCCAAATCCATAGGCTCATCTATTTACTAGAGTATAGTTCCATAAATGTGGTGCTCAACTTGTAATCAGTTTATTCCAAAATGCAGAACTCTACATTTATCCACATTAACTGAAACCCATTATCTTTTTCCCACGTTGACAGCCTATTTAAATCATTCTGCAAGCTTTTTACATCACCTTGATTAACTATTATCCTACATAACTTTGCATCTTCAGCAAACACCTGAATATCTCTTTTCAGATTATTTCCTATATCATTGATGTACAAAATAAACAGTAGCAGTCCTAGTACATCCCCAATCACTTATTTTCGCCTGAAGTCTGGTCGTGAATATATTTAATGAATATATTTAATGAATATAAGAATATATACTTTCTTATCACATAACTAATATCATATCCATCCTCATTTGTTCTAATTTGCGTAACAGAATTCCATGTGATATTCTATCAAATGTATTTGCGAAATCTAGCAGAATCATCATGTAGCCAATTCCTTTATCCAACTCAGCTGTTACTCTATTATAAAAAAGTTAGTAAATTACTAAGGGCTGACCAACCCTTCACAAAGCCATGTTGACCCTCATAGAGAATCATATTGTTATACGCTGATTCTTGAATTCGCTGTTGCACGAATTTTACCAGTACTTTTACCACCACTCCACATGTACTGATTGGTCTTTAGTTTATTACTGCAGTCTTAGAAATTCTCTTCTGCAAAGGAATTATTTTTCCTTCTTTTCACTTCCTTAGAACTCGACCAGGAGACTTAAATGAAAAAGCTTATTCTCGTAAAACGCGAGCTGATACCCCATCTAATCACACAGTCGTATTTACATTAAGATTTTACAATATCCCAAGATCCTCCAATTCATCCACCTATGTTCCATATCACTATGTCACAACAATAATATCACTTTGATTATATACCCTTGCAAAGTGTGGTCAATAACTGAATTATTTTATCTGCTTCTGTCACTATCATCACTCATTAAGATTAATCTTCCATAGTTATTCTTCCTTTTACTTACTAAAGAACTCTTTGGGATTTCCTTTGGCCTACTCGATTAGTTTCTTCTTGTAATCTGATTTTGCATCCTTATAATGCTGGTCACCTTTGTTGGCTAACCCTTGTACTTCATGAGCTTTCTGGTCACATTCCTCCTCATATACCCCCAACAACAATTTCTTTTTCTTTTTTTTTTTTTCAGCTCGTGCTGTCTAACCCCCTGCCTGAATGACCATCCTGACCTTCGGCATACATTCCAATATTGCTTTCGCCAGATGCTCCTTAACGATTCCCCGTGAACTACTAACGTCCTACCATTGCAGGATTGTATGTCATGGCACAAATTTAAGCTTCCTCCTAAGCTTGTCATAATCACATGCCTTACAGTTCAATACACACCACTTTTTGACAGAACATTCCTCATGTTTTACAATCTCTCAAGTGACGACTGCATGATCACTTTCACCAATTGGAGGCAATATTCTCACCCCTTGGTTATGGATGTAGCTCTTCTGAACCTATTACCAGGTGCAATACTCTCTTACCCCTGGTCTGCCCCCCTCCATCCCATGCTGCCTGAAGTATTTATCTCTCAGCAGGTGTACAAATTCTATTTCCTTCCTGTCGTGTGATCTTTCTTCCTTCCAGACTATATCTCAATAGTAGAAGTCCCCCATAATAATCACACGACTTGCACTCCTAGTAATTTGTTGATGCATGTCTTCTAGATCATCCTTGTAACCCCCTGGCATATAACAGCAAGGAACTGTATATTTTGTTTTATTGGCTTTGATCATACAACAGACCACTTCATGTGAAGAGCCACCCTCCTGCCTATCTTCTTTTTGGCTGCAATTCATCTTCTACACAAACCGGACACTGAATTAGAGATCTTTATGCAGATATATCGCAAACGTCAGTTATATAGCGTATATGCAAAATACTTGGTCACGTGCGTCTCCTCGAGTTCTAGGAAATTATTTAAGAACAATACTGGTCAGTTATCGTCAGTATTGTTCATTACAATGGTAAACAACTAAGAAGTTTTCGGAATTCGACAAGGGACTAATTCTGGCTGCCCGTTCTGGAACCACGATTTCGAAAACAGCAGAGTTGACTTTTCTCTCCAAAGGGGAGACATCTTAGGTGTTTAATCACTTGAAAAAATAATCCCCATTGCTCGTCTAAGAGGCATAACTGTGCTCCTAAAACAATCTATCAGGAAAATGAGATCGAGAAGGCTTATAATGACAAACAACTTCCTGTAAGCAGCAATTCACAGAAGCATTTAATGATGGCTGTACACGATCCATATCTCATCGTATTACACGCAGGGAATTGAAGAGGATAGGTGTAGGCAGTCGCATGTTTGTACGGAATCCACTGATTTCTGCAAAGAACTAGAAAGTTAGTCTACAGTCAGAAACACCGTGACTGGGCACTGAAAGACCAAAAAAAAAATAGTCATGCGGCGAGTCACGGAATCCCCTGTTCTGTACCGACGGTAGGCAGAGAGTTTGGGGGGAGTCCCAATGAAAAAATAAACCCAGTTTGCCTTTTAAACGCAACTCAAGGTTCATGAGGTGCTGTCATGGTGTAGTATATCTGGACATTATTGCCGATCAAGTCCATCCTGCGATGGTGAGTTTTAATCCAGCAGCTGTCAGTTGTTTCATGGACTACAATGCTACTATCCATCGTGCAAAAATTGTTCAACAGTGGATCAGCGAGCATGACAGCGACTGCCACCATCTTTCCTAGCCACCGCAAAGATGGGATTCGAACCCCATATGAGAATGTATGGGCCATGTTAGAAAAACAGATCCGGGAGCAAAGTCCTCTTCGGTCAAATCTGAGCCAATTAAAGGACTGTCTGGCAAGCGGCTTGTATGTGGTAAACACATGCAAGACATACATGCAATCCAAGGAATCTATGCCAAATCCCATATGTGCTGTATTTCGTGCTAAAATAGGGAGATCTAACAGGGTATTAAATAAAAGTTTGTAATTCAGTGGCCAGTATGTGGATTATTAGCAGCACCCTTCCCCCATTCTATCCTCTCTATCCTCCCTTTAAATGAACTCCCTAAACTAAACCGTCTACATTCTATCCCTCTAACTACATCATCTGCTGTTAGCCAAGTCTCAATAATGACTATAACTTTTGGTGAGTTTGCACAATACCAATGCTAGAAACGTATCCCTCTTTTTCCTGATACTTCTGATATTAGCACACAGAAATTGCAGCGTCCCATTTGGTCCCCACCACTTTTACTCTATTCAATATTTTTTCTTATGAGATTAGATTCTCATTCTCACACTCGCTCGCCTCATGGGTGCCTCCACACAGACCCACTCACCTGAATCTACCCTAATTACTTAACTTTTATTGAATTTTCGCTTCTGCATGTCCTACCGTGAGCATGGAAGTTCGTGATTGTCTTTAGGTGGAAAATGAATTTCATCGTTCGATATAAAATCGCCTCCTCCTTCATCGGAAAGATGATGGTTGAAAACGTTCCATGTTTATCTGAGGAGTGGGGGATTACGAACTATATAGAAACATAAAGGAATATAAAATATAATAAAATTAAGAAAAGAATAAGAATACTAAGCCCACTCAAAATACAATGTATTATAGGTTTAGAATCTTTCGTGGTGGAAGTGACATAAAATGGACAAGCTTAGTTAGCTGGAAGGACATGTCTGCTTTGTAATCTACGTCCAAGTATTATTGGTTCAAATCTTACTGTGCTAGTTGAGTGTGAATGTCTTCAGATGGTGGTAGTTTCATCATGGTGTGAGATCGAATCTACTTAATGTGGACTGAAGTTTCTTGGAAAGATGCCGCGTTTGGTTTCTGAATCCTAGGTACTGATGCGCTATTGGTTTCAGTCTTTTCATATGTGCAATTGTCATGAAATTCACATTAAGCAACCTCTTTTTATACCGATAAGCATCGAACCTGGTTGCCTTTCGACCGTTAAAAGGATTTTTCAAGCTTTATTCACTCTGTACGCCATCATTAGACTTCCAATTAGGAATCAAATAATGCCTATCGCTTTAAATAAATATTTGCAAATGAGAAATATGTGGATGAATTTCCTTCAAAATTCCTTTTAGCGTTTTGCTTATTTGAGGACACAATAATCTTCCGATACATGATCGAGAGTAGTCTAGTATAGCTCTTGAGTACGTGACAGCTCTTGTCACGTACTCAAGAGCTGTCTATTTAAGGTAGACAATAACCATTTTCAATAAATACGCTTGAATTCCTCGAGACTGTAAAGAAATTGCGATCAAACACAAATTTAAAACATGCGGCTAATAATGATATATTCATGACTTCTATTATGCGCGAATTTAGATTTATCGTTTATTGTTAGAAAAAAAATTAAAGGCCTGAGAAGTCTCCAAATACGTTTGTTGAAACTGAGTTATAGATTAAATTTCAGCAACAAAATTAGAAATAAAAACCTTTAATGACAACTAATTAATCAAGAAATAAAAAGAATAAAATACCCACACTCTTGCAGCATTGTATCCAAATATATTGATCAGTGATGGAGCTTTGCACATTATACTGTATAAATAATTCATAATATCGAATAGTGTACAATAACACCGATCAAAAACGGTGCCAGAGTCCTGTTCTAACTACACAAATACTGCGACTTCTAAACTACCGAAATGTGACAAAAAATCTATACTGGAGATGATATTATAATAAGTGAGTTACAGTATATTATCATGATAAACTGTTCTAATAATGATATATTTTTATGAAAATCTCTCTCCGATTTGAATATCTACAATACATGGATATACGTACACAAAAGGTAAGATAATTTGGGGACCTTATAAGAAACCAAACATATGTTTCGATTCACTTTAATACTCTATTAACCAAGAGAATATTTTCGGCTGTATTATCCACAAAGGTCTTTATAATTCTGAAGGTATAATTCTGAGGCATCTAGGCAGTAGCACTGCTCAAGTTTCAGAGGATCATGGGGAACACTTTCCATACCATCACCTAACTGATAGAACAGAAATATAGAACCATAACCTCATTGATGCATTGAGGCATGATGCTTTCCCCCCCCCCCCCCTTGAACTGAAGACATAGTGAAGTATCTGGAACCGGAAGTAGTCGACTACCACCTAACCCTGATATGTCTGCTGTCACTGTTTTCGTGTCAACCATAGCTGAAGCTACTTGTTGTTAGCTGAATGGAGATCAACTCGGAGCCTGCTGAATATAACCCATCCGTCACAATGAAAAAATGGCATAAGGGAATATATCATGCACATTTGAAATTTCATTTTTTTTTTTTTTTTTTTTGAAAAGGAGTGAAAACAGAAATCTTTTAGAAATTTGGATTGGCACCGAGATACTACTCGAGGAAGGCAAAACACCAATATCAATCTGTAATAGCTGGGTAGACATCAGCTTGATATTTAAATGAAAAATCGTCCATAAAAGGCAAAATACGGTTCTACTGTAAGGGAAATTACATTTGTTGCAATATGTAAGACTTATAGACTTTTACAGACATAAAATGATAAGTTTTATAATATATAAAACACTATTAAATTAAAATCATGCGTCCTAATTTTAAGTCGACGTTCGTCGTCTTTGTGATTCTTCACACACCGACCTTTGATCTTAGGATTAGACTTCGGAATACTCCACCTATGGAAAATATTACCATAGTTGTATTCTTCAAAACATATTTCAATGCCCAATAATCATTCCATCCAAGATTTCAGCACAAAATGGAGTCATTCGTTGAAATTATTTTCTTCCTATGAAATAGTGAGTCATAGTTTTGAAATAGATTTACCTTTGAGACTTTCACTTCTAAAAAGTGGATCTGCTGTTCAACTTGAAATATCAGATGAGTTTAATGACGTGTCACTCAAACAGTAAAGTTAAACGAAGCACCTACTAATTGGTAATTTTGTTTAAGATTATTAAGTGTAAAATGATGAGAAAACTAATTTATGCATCGTATATGTCTTGTACATGTATTACTCATGGCTAATACATGTACAACTGCTAATATAACACATCTAAATTGATTCTAATTCTGAAATATTAGTTTTATCTTATTTATGGATATCCACTGTACATGATAAAAATCCTAATCTATATACGTCTAATGCAGTCTATGTATGTACTTATAATATCTAAGGTAATTTGGACCTTGTGAAAAAATTAAATACTCTATGTTTATAGATTATTAATATGTGACTTTGTAACTCAACACCCTTTGGGTGAAAAGAACTGGGTTCGAATCTTGTCATTTTCAGTGAGTTTCTTGGTTTATCTTATACCAGATGGCAGAATTTTCTTTAAGA